>NC_092336.1:326230961-326539038 GCF_046630445.1 Rutidosis leptorrhynchoides | reverse complement strand
TAACAAAGTTTTATTACTTTGTTTAATAATTACACCAGGATGTCGACTGAGTGTAACCCAAGGTTTTAATACTTTATTATCAATTATGCCAAGTGTCCTTGTACATAATTTCACCCCTGTTTTAATAATTCTAGTGACTATTAATCCATTCCCGTGTCCGGTTAAATGAACGATTATTCGTACATATAAATACCCTGCCCATCGTGTCCGATCGAGTGTATATGGTTATTTATAGGGACGTCCAATTGTAAATCTTTATATTAACATTAACAAACTATCATTTAGTTAAACAAATATAAAGCCCATTAATAGCCCAAAGTCTAATTTCCACAAGTGTCGTTCTTTTGTCCAAACCCCAATTATGGTACAAAGCCCAATTACCCAATTTTAATATTTTTAGTCCAGCATCATGATTACTTCGGATTAAATAAGCATAATAATAACTTAGCTACGAGACATTAAATTAAAAAGGTTAAACATAACTTACAATGATTAAAAATAGCGTAGCGTTACACGGACAGAATTTCGACTTACACCCTTACAACATTCAATAACATACCCTTATTATTAGAAATTAAAATTAAAATTAAAATATAAATATATATATATATATATATATATATATATATATATATATATATATATATATATATATATATATATATATATATATATATATATATATATATATATATATATATATATATTACGTATATATTGAGAGAGAGATTAAAGGATGTATAAATGGTGCACCAAAGCTCGATTTTTATAGGCCTGTGATCTGGAAAAGGGTCTCATGCGATCGCATGGATTTATGCCTTCCAGGCCATGCGATCGCATGGCCAGCTGGGGAGAGCCACTTTTGGTTGTTTTCTTCTGCCGACGTTTATTTAAATATAATATAATATATATATTAATTTTAAGAATTAATTATATATTATATTATATTCATATGCATAGTTGACTTGTAATTTTTAGTCCGTTGCGTCGAGCGTTGAGAGTTGACTCTGGTCCCGGTTCCGGATTTTTGAACGTCCTTGCGTATAATTTAATATCTTGTACTTTTCGTTTTGAATCTTGTACTCTTATAATTTTGAGACGTTTCTTATCAATAATTGGAACCTCATTAATTGTATTTTGTACTTTTGAGCTTTTTGGTCGTTTGCGTCTTCAATTCGTCGAATCTGTCTTTTGTCTTCACCTTTTATTATTTAAACGAATATCACTTGTAAATAGAACAGTTGCAACTAAAAGCTTGTCTTTCTTGAGGAATAATGCTATGAAATATATGTTCGTTTTTAGCATTATCAAATATTCCCACACTTGAGCGTTGCTTGTCCTCAAGCAATATAGTCTTGAAATACTAGAATCACTTCTTTATTCTTCACACTTTGTACATCAGTGATTTCTTTACGGCGGTATAAACAATGGTAGTAACGATGTGGTTTACAGTCCCACATGACAATAAAATTTAGATCCATTAAGGAAATTGGATCTTTATGAAAACATTTGATCTTTTGAAAATTAAATCTAGTTTTTACCTTAGATAAGTTTTCCGGAATAACCCTTCACTGGTGTTTGCAAAATATTTTTGTGGGTTTGGTGGGTTTCAGATTTGAAAATTTTAGCTCAAAACTTGTGGTTTTGTGTCACCCACTTGCTAACCTTGTATTGGGAAAGCAACACATCCAGTTTACTTGCTCCGTATATTACCTTTCGATAAACTACCGTCCGGTTGTAAAGAAAAGCGTTGAACAAGCAACTGTTAAGGCAATGTCCCCTGACATGCTTTTAATTGTGATCTATAACGTGTCGGACGCAATTACTATCCTTTGTAGGAGCAATAGTAAAGCTCACCCTTATAATTTTCTGGTCTGGCACAAGGTCCTGTCTTTGACCATGCTATGCAACCACCGTTCTTACAGTTGACACCCGATTTGGTTCAGGTGACCTAATGAATTCCAGGTGAATTCCTAGGATTTTACATTCAATGGTAATGACCGCATTGAAAATGAGTTTTCAGAATACAAATCGGTTTATAATTTGATCAAAATATTTTCTCGTTCAAGCTCGAGTTTAGATATCATTAAATTCTATGAGTTTGTAATTCTCAATCTTTAAGGTCAATCTCTAGGATTGAGTAATATCAGTCTTAAAAGCTGATTTTTGATCTTTAAAGGAGATTATTCTTTCTGGGGATCTGATTCATTAGTCTTATCAAGCTAATTTGCACGGTGCCCCCCCATTGTACGAGATAAATCCTTCTCATGGTTAGGATAAATCTGACCACTTGGCGACCCTGTTTTATGCTGAGGTCCGTGAATTTCCTGCTGATTTTAGAGATGACTTTTCTAGATTTTTCAACAACCTACAGCTGGTCTGGACGACAACTTCATGACCTAAATCAAGAAGCACGTGTCTTTTTCGAAAGAATTTACTTCCTTTTAACGATGGAATTGATTCATCGTGTAGATCCATCTCTTCTTTTCTTTCATCGGGTAAAACAGTTAATTATCGTCCAAAACAAAAGTATTTTCAATTATTTGTACAAAAATATGTGATATATATTTTGAATAACTCGGTGAAAATTTCCCACACTTGGCTTTTATTTTCCTTTTTATTGTCCTCTATTCCATTTTAAATGAATTCTAACATTTTGGTTTGTTTCTCAATTTATGTCCTTTCCGAGGTAACAATAATTTCGGTGTTAACACCTAGTTTTATCGTTCATAAATATGTATAAACATGATTTTGAGTTCATTTATTTGAAAATTTTGAAAAATTTTACTAGAATTGGGTAGTCAGTATATAAGACTAGGGCTGTTCTTTATTATCAGAGAGCACTAGATTCTAATACAACTACTACTTTACTAGTATTTCTAATGGTAACCAAGTGTATAAAGTAAAAATTTTAAAATCCGAAAGAATTTAACCTCTTCCCACACTTAAGATCTTGCAATGCCCTCATTTGCAAGAAATCAGTGACAATTTAAATTATTGAGGGTGATTAGCGTAGAAAAATGATTAAATTTTACCAAAGTTTCCAAACATATTGGGGTTTGTTTGCTGAATGATAAATGGTGCATATCATTTGTTCATTCCGTCTGTTGTTACATCACATTTATTTGTCATCTTGTCGTCAAAATTAGTAGCTTTTGCTGAACTTAATGCCAGTCTTTGAAAATGCGCTGTTTTACCCTGTTTTGTACAATTTACAATATACATACATACAAATATAAACATGCATGACAATTTGAAATGGGACTTAATATCCCACTTTTAAATCCTAAATGTGAAATATTAGTACACAATAATAATAAAAATGATAAAGATTACATAAGTATATTCAATAACATAAGTTTAAACATGAATAAGTAAAAAGATAAAAACATAAAAATCATATAAATAACCAAATGGAACCAAATCAGTCTGGATATGGGTTCCAGTTCATCTCGTCAGGTGGGTTCCATTGTTGGTTATAGGTGTTCTGATAGGCTTGGTTATAGTCATACCGGTTAAAGGGTGGTCGGATATCGGGGCTGTGTGGCGGAAAATGAGCAGGTCGAGTAGGTACGTAATTATTTGGTACCTGATATGATAGATGGCTCATGATTTGGTGCTGATGAACTAACCAGCTATCGTGTTGGCGTCGCCTATAATCCTCGTATACTCGCTCGGAGTTCCACTGCTCGTACATACTATGTCTGGCCGCGTTCGTCATTGCTTCATCATTTATACGAACGTGGACGTCAAGAATAGCATCTCGAAAGACATCCCTAATGTCTTCCGCCTCCTCCATTTCCTCGTCTGAGCCTCTCTCTAGCTGAGGATGAGATCCCTCATAGGGTACTGCCTGGTTACGTCTACTTTTCAATAACTTAGCACCCACATAAACTTTCAATCCTAAGGGCTCAACCTGTTCTCTACAAAGCTGTAATGGACCCCCTTGGTTCCTATCAACACCTAAATACTCTCCAATGAGAGTAACAAAAATACCTCCTCCTATTATACTCCCGTCCTGCATTCCCTCTACCATTTTAGATAAATAAAAAGCAACACAGTAAGGGATATTGACAAAGCTTCTAGGATCCCGAATACACTTTAGGTAGAATAAATCATGTAAGGTAATTTTTTCTTTATTATGACCTCTCTGTGTAATCGAGTTAGCCAAAAATCTATGAATAATACGAAGCTCGGCTCTGTCAATATGTGTATAGGAGTGTCCTCCTGCTCGTGTAAAAACATCAAAATGTGACATACGCCTCCAAATGGCGTCAGCATCAAAGTTACTATCTACCCTTTCACTATAATGAATCAAATTTGTACAATCGGGTAATAGTAACTCACCAGGAATATATATCTGTAAGGCCCTGGCCATGTCCAGCATGGACATTCTGTACATCCTACCGCCAAGGATAAACCTAAGAAATCTTCTATCATCTATTCTAACTATATTTGTATCAAGTGATACAGTACTCAACACACCATTCCTTATATACAGGTCTACGAATGGTGAAAAGACGTTCCCAATATGTAAAAGAAGAACTGCCATACCTTTGAACTGAAAGCTGTCTAATACGGTCAGCTACATGGACCGTTTCCAAAGGGGCCCAATCGATTACCCTTGGCACCTCTACATTTTTTGTTACCAATTTGAATTTGTTCCTTTGATATGTCTCGTAATCTCTCCATCTCCTATCAAATCTCAGATTAGGATGCAGAGTGTGCTCAGGAATTGTTGGGAATTCTACTGGCGGCCTCATTGGGAATACTATGAATTCATCAACAAACTGTACTGGATCATAATAAGGTATGTGCTGATCAGGCTGTTGTTGTTGTTCCTATTGTGGTTGTTGTTTGTGTTGCATTTCTGGTTCTGGTTCTGGTGCTGGTGCTGGTGCTGGTCGTCTAGATGATGATGCTCCTGAACCTCCAGTATCGGCTTTCTGCAAAACACATTAAACACAAAATTTGTGCATCCAAATATGCATTAGTGTTAGCAAAATAACAACTTAAAACAATTACTATAACATGTTAAATCAAAATTAAACTTATACACATTTTCACAATTTTTCACAATTCTACACTTTTCAAATAAGCCCATATGAAAATGTATACAAAATTCATAAGCATTTAACTCAAATAACATGTCAAAATATTCATTACTAATAATTAAACAAGTCTCAAATGGCAATTACATCAAATTAATCAAGTTCATGAATTTTGGACTTAAAAAGTCCACTTTAATCTCCAAAAATCATGTTTAGGATCAATGTTTGGATCATTTAACTATTTAAACATGTTACACTACTCAATTTAGCAATAATTCATGACAAAAATCGGCCATAACCTGTTTATATCAAAAAGCCCCAAATTGCTCAAGAACGCAAACCCTAGTTTTCTAAAATTTTTTGAAGTTTTTGGCTTCAAATCATGTTAAATAGCATCAATCTAGGTTATACATGCATAAAATACTAACAATTTAACACTAATTACACTAGAAATTAACAAAATTGCATTAGGTAAAAAATTGGAATTTATCACAAAAACTAGCAAATTTATGAGTTTAGGAGTGTAATTTTTACCATTTTGCTGACGAATGAGAATCTAGGCATGATTAGAGCAAGAAAAATGACGAATTGCGGTGGAAAATTGCGAATTTTAGAGGTGATTTTGGGGTTGATTCGTATATGTGTTGTGTGTTTTGTGGATGAAGAACAGATCAGGCGACTGATGTATCAGGCCTGATTTTACTCTCCATGCGATAGCATGGAGGGATAGTGGAAATTCCATGCGATCGCATGGATACCCGGCTACAGTGATTTCTGATTTTTTTTTTTTTAAAACCTTACACTTTATAAAACTTATAATTAATTAAATTCTAAAAATTTTGTTTTCCTTTAGGAGCGAGGGTGTTTCGGATCATTGTCCTAGTCCGTCCCTCGACAAAATTTTTTAAAATTTGTTAACTCAAAGCGCGGTTTTAAAAGTAAAGATTTTTGGGTTTTTTTAATGTTTTTGGCATACTTTAGTTCAATAAGATTAAAAATAATGATAATAAAAGTTCTTGTCCCTCCCTCGGGTAAAGCAATTTCGGTTCAACGACCTAGTCTTCAACTCACGACGAATTTTAAAAATCATATTTTTAACTTAGCGAAATAAATTAAATTTTTGTTTTTAAATTCACACCAAACTTAAATTTAAAATGCATAAAATTAAAAATTCATATTAAACTTAATTAAAAATTCATATTATAAATTTACACCAAACTTATATTATATTTTTGTTTTTATACATACAAACTTATATTAAAAAGATTAATTTTTCAAATATTTACAATTTTAAATATATTAATTTTAAAAAGTTTACAATATTATTTTAATTTTTATATATTAATTATAAAACATGGTAAAAATAAAATTAAAAATCTTTTTGGTCTTTTATCCCACTTTAATCAATCAAATATTATCAAAAATATGCGCCCCTCTTTTCGATAAAGTAATTTCGGTTCCATGACCTAATTTAACTCATGACGAATTTTTGAAATATTTTGGGTTGATTGATTAAAGATATTTATAACTTAAGAATAAACGTTAAATTTCGCAGTGATGTAATAAATTTTTGAATGATATCAATAATTTCGGTCGCCAAACCTAATTTTATTCAATACCAATTTAATACTTTATAGCGAACAAATTAGCGTTTATTATCAAAAGGTTAAAAATAAAAATAAAAAATAAAAACTGTACAGACTTACCTGCGTGATAGTATTCTTAGTTATATGATCTATCACATTCATAAGATAGTCGGTTTAATTGGTTTTCCATAGCTACATAGGCGTAACCTCGAGCATTCAGTGTTTTTTATTCTAAACATATGAACGGTTCGTCTCTGCATAAAGTAACAAATTCGGTATTTGAATAGGTTTAATTATTTGAACATTTACCTCCATGTGACCATTTTCCGCATTTGTGACATCTTTCAAGGTGTCGTGCTCTTCTTTTCGCTGCGGATTTTGATTTTCCTTTACCAAATTGTAACTTATTATCTTCGTATCTGGATTCTTTTCTTACTCCGTCCATTCTTTCTCTGATTACTGATACTATTTCACTCGGAAGTGTGTCATTATTACGTTTAGTGATCAAAGCGTGTAGCATTAGACCATGGTTTAGTTAACAGGCAGTCTTCATTTCGTAAAAACCTAAAAAAAATAAAAATTCAGAATGGGGGGAGAAGACTAGTTCTTTAGGGTCTGCTAGGGAAAGACCTTTCGGGTTCCATTTTCGAGAACTACACGAAAACAGACAATCTAACTCTAATAGAAATACATATTATCCTTTAAAGACTTGATTCTCCCCACACTTAGTTAGCTGTGGTATCGAAATTGTGATTAACTTCGTTGTCGACTTCCATCGGACTATCTATGTAATGTTTAACTCTGTGACCATTAACCTTAAATTCAATCCCATTTGAATTTATTAATTCTATCGTTCCGTATGGGAAAACTCTTTTGACTATGAATGGTCCAGACCATCTTGATTTCAATTTTCCAGGAAATAGCTTGAATCGTGAATTGAAAAGAAGAACTCTGTCTCCTTCAATAAATTCTTTTGAACTTCTGATTCTTTTATCATGCCATTTCTTCATTCTTTCTTTATAGATTAACGAATTTTCGTATGCTTCATGTCTTAATTCTTCTAATTCATTTAGTTGACTTAACTGTAGACGTCCAGCTTCATGTAAATCAAGATTACATGTCTTCAAAGCCCAAAATGCTTTGTGTTCAATTTCTACTGGAAGATGACATGCTTTTCCATAGACGAGTTTAAAAGGTGTGGTTCCAATTGGAGTTTTGTAGGCTGTTCTAAAAGCCCAGAGTGCATCCTCCAATTTAATGGACCATTCATTCGGATTTGATCCTACGGTTTTTTCTAGAATACGTTTTAAAGCTCGGTTGGTATTTTCAACTTGTCCACTTGTTTGTGGATGATATACGGTGGAGATTTTATGAGTTACTCCATATCTTTTGAGAACTTTCTCAAGTTGATTATTACAGAAATGAGTACCCCGATCACTTATTAAAGCTTTCGGTGTTCCAAACCTTGCAAAAAGACATTTTAAAAAGTTGACTACAACTCGTGCATTGTTAGTTGGGAGAGCTTGTGCTTCCGCCCATTTAGATACATAATCAATGGCTACGAGAATATAGAGATTATTATGAGATTTTGGAAATGGACCCATAAAGTCAATACCCCAAATGTCAAATACTTCACATACTTGAATGACATTTTGTGGAATTTCATCACGTTGACTTATTTTTCTGGCCCTTTGACAAGCATCACAGGATTTGCAAAGAAGGTGAGCGTCTTTGTAAATTGTAGGCCAATAGAATCCAGCATCATAAACTTTTCTTGCTGTTAGTTGAGGCCCATAATGCCCTCCTGTTGGTCCTGTGTGACAATGGTTTAAAATTTTACTAGCTTCATCTCCAAATACACATCGGCGTATTATTCCATCTGGACAACTTTTAAACAGATGTGGATCTTCCCAGAAATAGTGTTTTATATCACTAAAGAATTTCTTTCGTTTTTGGTACGATAATCCTTTTTCAAGGAATCCACATACTAAGTAGTTTGCATAGTCTGCAAACCATGGAATTTCAGTATAATCTGTCTTCAATAGATATTCATCAGAAAAGTTGTCTTGTATGGCCGATTCATTTAGAACTTCTAATTAGGGATTTTCAAGACGAGAAAGATGATCAGCGGCGAGATTTTCTGCTCCTCTTTTATCTCGGATTTCAATATCGAACTCTTGTAAGAGTAAGATCCAACGGATTAATCTTGATTTGGCATCTTGTTTCGAAAATAGGTATCTAAGAGCAGAATGGTCGGTATAGACCACCGTTTTTGCTAGAACGAGATATGAACGAAATTTGTCAAAAGCAAAGACAATAGCAAGGAGTTCTTTTTTAGTAGTTGTGTATTTCGTTTGTGCTCCTTGTAACATCTTACTAGCATAATATATAGGTTGAAATCGTTTTTCAATCCTTTGTCCTAAAACAACTCCCATTGCAAAATCACTTGCATCGCACATTAGTTCAAACGGTAGATTCCAATTTGGTGTTATCATGATCGGCGCATTAGTGAGTTTCTCTTTAAGAATATTAAAAGATTTGATGCATTCATCTGAAAAGATGAATGGAGCATCCTTTTCTAGGAGTTTATTCATAGGAGTGGCAATTTTAGAAAAATCTTTTATGAAACGTCGGTAAAAACCGGCATGCCCTAGAAAACTCCTAACTCCTCTAACATTGGTGGGATGTGGAAGTTTAGCAATTACATCTACTTTAGCTCTATCCACTTCAATTCCTTCTTTTGAAATTTTATGTCCAAGAACGATGCCTTCTTTAACCATGAAATGACATTTCTCCCAATTAAGAACTAAATTTGACTGTTCGCATCTAATAAGCATTCGTTCAAGATTAACTAGACATGATTCAAATGTATCACCGAAGACTGAAAAGTCATCCATGAAAACTTCCATGCATTCTTCTATCATGTCGTGAAAAATCGCCATCATACACCTTTGAAAGGTTGCAGGGGCGTTGCAAAGTCCAAATGGCATGCGTTTGTAAGCAAAAGTACCATAAGGGCATGTGAACGTGCTTTTCTCTTGATCTTCGGGTGCTATTGGAATTTGAAAGTATCCGGAAAAACCATCTAGAAAACAATAGTAACTATTTTCGGCTAATCTTTCCAACATTTGATCAATAAAAGGTAAGGGAAAGTGATCTTTTCTGGTGACGTCATTTAATTTTCTATAATCAATACACACACGCCATCCTGTTTCAGTCCTAGTAGGAATAAGCACATTTTTTTCATTTGTAATGACAGTCATGCCACCCTTCTTAGGCACGCATTGAACTGGGCTTACCCATGGACTATCAGAGATTGGATAAATTAAACCTGCATCTAGCAGTTTAATAATTTATTTTTTAACTACATCTTGCATATTCGGATTTAGTCTTCGTTGCGTTGCACATACGTTGTATGACCTTCTTCCATAAGAATTTTATGTGTGCAATACGAAGGACTTATTCCTTTAATATCATGAATCTTCCATGCAATAGCTGGTTTATGAGCTTTCAACACAGAAATGAGTTGTGATTTCTCATTTTCAGTAAGAGAAGACGATATTATTACAGGTAATTCAGATTCACCATGTAAATAAGCGTATTCTAAATGGTTTGGAAGTGGCTTTAACTCTAATTTCGGAGGTTCTTCTATTGATGATTTATATCGATATCTGTCTTCTTCTTTTAGCATTTGAATTTCTTCTGTTGTTGGTTCATATCCATTAGCTATAAGTGTAGCTAACATTTCAGCTTCATCAATTGGTTCAGTTCCTTCTCCTAAAGAACATTCTCATGTTCCTTGTAATTCTGGAAATTCTTCTAATAATTCTGCATGTGAATCTATAGTTTGAATATAATAACATGTATCATCTGCAGATTGCGGTTGTTGCATTGCTCTATCAACTGAAAAGGTAACACTCTCATCCTCTATACTTAGGGTCAATTTTTTACCGAACACGTCTATCATTGCTTTAGCCGTGTTTAAGAATGGTCTTCCTAATATGAGAGGAACTTGAGAATCTTCTTCCATGTCCAGAACAACAAAATCTACTGGAAATACTAAAGTACCAACTTTAACTAGCATGTTTTCCATTATCCCTCTAGGATATTTTATTGATCTATCGGCTAGTTGTATACTTATTCTTGTTGGTTTCAATTCTCCAAGGTCTAGTTTAGTGTATAATGAATACGGCATTAAATTTATACTAGCACCTAAATCTGCCAATGCTTCTATTGAACTAAGACTACCCAGAAAACATGGAATTGTGAAACTTCCTGGATCAGATAGTTTTTCTGGTATCTTATTCAACAGCACTGCTGAACAATTAGCATTCATAGTAACGGCCGAGAGTTCTTCCATTTTCTTTCTATTTAAGATTAGATCTTTCAGAAATTTAGCATATCTAGGCATTCCTGAAATCACATCAATGAAAGGAAGATTTACATTTATCTGTTTAAACATATCCAAGAATTTGGATTGCTCAGCTTCAAGTTTTTCTTTTTTCATTTTACTCGGGTAAGGAAGTGGTGGTTGGTAAGGTTTAACATAAGGTTTAGTCTTAACTGTGTTATCTTCAATAACCTTTTTAACTACCGGTTCTTTTTCCTTATCTTGATCAGGTTGTGGTTCTTGTGGAGTAGGAATAGCTTCATCAGAAGTTACAGGTATTTCAAGTGGTTTAAGTGTTGTACCACTTCTTGTGGTAATGGCTTTAGCTGTTTCATTCCAGGGGTTAGCATTTGTATCACTAGATAAATCGGGCAGTTTTCTTTCACCTATTAATCATGCTAGGTTACTTACTTCTTGTTCCAAATTTTGAATAGAAGCTTGTTGATTTCTAAATGTTTGAGCATTTTGTTCATTAGTTTGTTTTTGAGATGTGAAAAACTGCGTTTGAGTTTCAACTAGCTTTGTCATCATATCTTCTAAATTCGGCTTTTTATCATCGGTTTGTGGTGGTTTGTTTTGAAAATTAGGTCTTTGCTGATTGTAAGTATTATTGTATACTTGTTGATTGCTAGGACCTTGTTGGTTGTTGTATGGAATATTTCGCTTATAATTCTGATTTTGATTGTAAATCGGTCTTGGCAGTTGATAATTATTCTGATAATTATTTCCAGGCCTTTGGTTTAGATATGAAACATTCTCTCTTTGTTCCATTGTTAATTCAATACTGAGACAATCTTTTGTCAAATATGGTCCTCCACACTGCTCACAACTAATTCGTATTGAGTGAATATCTTTAGTCATCTTTTCCATTCGTCTCTCGATAGCATCTATTTTTGCAGAAATGGAATCTAAGTCATGGCTAGAATCGGCTCTAGCTGCTTTAGATGATCTAACGATATCTTTTTCTTGGTGCCACTCATGTGAGTGGGAAGCAGTGTTATCAATAATTTTGTAAGCATCAGTTTCGGTTTTCTTCATAATAGAACCACCAGCTGCTATATCTATGTCTTTTCTTGTAGTGATGTCGCATCCTTGGTAGAATATTTGTACTATTTGATAGGTGTCTAAACCATGTTGCGGACATCCTCTTAATAACTTTCCAAATCTTGTCCACGCCTCATATAGAGTTTCATTCGGTTTCTGTGTGAACGTAACAATTTCTCCTTGAAGTCTTACGGCTTTAGATGCCGGAAAGAATTGTTTAAGAAAATTTTCAACTAAAACGTCCCATGTATCAATCGCCCCTTCGGGTAACGATTCCAACCAATCTTTGGCTTCTCCCTTTAAAGTCCAGGGAAATAACATGAGATATATCTGTTCATCCTCCACTTCTCGGATTTTAAATAGAGTGCAGATCCTATTAAAGGTACGAAGATGTTCATTTGGATCTTCCTTCGGCGCACCACTAAATTGGCATTGATTAGTCACCATGTGTAGAATTTGTCCATTGATTTCATAATCTGGCGCATTAATGTCAGGATGAGTAATTGCGTGACCTTGGCCTGTACGTTTAGCTCTCATTCGGTCTTCCATACTTAAAGGTTCCAGATTCTCCATAATTGAATTTTTTAAATCGGAATCACTAGAGGATTCTGATTTAATGATTCGTTCCACAACAATCTCTGTTTGAATGATTGGTGGTTCCGGAGAAAAAATTAATGGTTCAGGATCTATGAATCGTCCCTGAATATTCTCCGGATTCTCAATTGTGAGGTCGGGTTCAAAAAATGGATTATCGAAAATTTGAATTGGAGTACTTGGTCGACTGGATGACGATTCTAAAGAAAAATCTGCTAGATGTCTTGATCTAGTTACAGGTGGTGAACATACAAAAGGTGGTGAACGTCTTGCTCGGTGCATTCACTGAATATCTTATTAGTTTTTAAAAGGAAAGAAAAATTATATAAGTTATCCAATTAATAGACTTTTCTGATTTTGCCCACGTTTCGAATAGCCAAAAGATGCAGCAGAGGGGCAGGATTCCTTTGGTCTCAATATAATTGAGGACTGTTTGGCTCCAATAACCCGGTCCACGTACAAATCTAACTATTACTACGAACCAAAAAATTTTGATGTCTATCAATTTAACCACTTAAAATAAATTTTCGTAATTTTAAGAAATTTAGATAAGAAGTAGAAAAAAAATCTATGTCCTAAAAACTAGAATGACGAGAAATAAGAAAGAAAAAGAGCGCGTCGAAAAAGGTCGAAAAATAAAAGGCGTCGAAAAATAAGAAAGAAAAAGAATGACTTATAAAACTTAAAAATACTTGACTAACCCAACCTTATTACTATCACTAACTTAAAATTATAATCGCAAATTGAGATTACTAATTGGAATGATAATTGATACATAGGTAAAAGGCGTCTAAAAATATTAAAGCTTACAAGTAAAACTATATCCCAAATGGCAATAATTTAAAAAGGTACTAAAATTTATAAACAGCGTCGCAAAATTCTAAAGCACCTAAGTCTTAGTCTAAAGAAAAAGCACTTAAGGGATTTTACGGCAAATCCTAAAATTCTAGAAATAAAAATAAGCTACGGCAAAAACTATGGATTAAAACTAAATATGAATGGAAAATACAAAAGATTACGCTAAAACAATTAAAAAGGGACAAAATATAAAAATAAAACTAAAGTTTATGAAAATACAATTTTTATAAAAATATTATTTTTATATTATTTATTTTATAAAAGTATTAATTTTATATTTTATAAACCTAATTAAACTTAAAAATACAAATTAAATAAATAACTAAATTAAATATTTAACTAATCTAACCTAATTAGGGTTTAAATATAATAATAATTATTATAAACCGTAATTAATGCAGTACTCAGTCAACTGTGGCGTGTCAGACGGGCTCATGCGATCGCATGAGTCCTAAGTTATCCAGCCATGCGATCGCATGGGCTAGGGTTTCGGGCCACAGAGTGGGCTGCTACAGTACCGGACTCCGAGTGTTTTTTTTTGTGTTTTTTTTTGTGTTTTATATATTTATGTTATATATTTATATAAATTAAATAAAACTTATATTTTTATAAAATAAAGATAAATAAACTTTTATAGAACTTAAATATTTAACAAACTCTTAAAAATATTATATTTTTGTTTTCTTTTTATATTTTCGAATATATTAAAACGTATTTTTTTACAAAAGCGTATTTTAATAAAAGTAAACTAAAAATAAAAATCTTTTTATTTTTTTATATATATTAGGGTTGCGCTTCCGGCTTTTAAGCAAGAAAGTGAGTTCCCCGGCTGCGGCGCCAAAAATACTTGATGGTTAAAGCTAAGGGGTATAAAATACTATTAAATTTTACAAGGAAATACTATTAAATACGATACAATTTTACACAAGATATTTATTTATTTATTGAATGATATACTTAAACCTTGCTACAACACTTATAGGTAGTGTACCTAATCGTACAGTAGTGTAGTTTTTAGTAAGTCCGGTTCGTTCCACAGGGAATCTTTTTCACAAAGCTTAACGCTATATTAGTTTTATTTTATAAAAATACAAATATATATATAAGTAATATTATTATTATTAAGGGGGTTTTTTACCGTTTAATGACCGGTTTGTCCATTTTAAAAACTTTAGTTGCAGTTAAAACAAAATGTAAAATATTAAATAAATAAAAGATTTAATTTAAAGCGTAAAGTAAATAACGATAATGAAATTGCGATAAATAAAAGTGCGATAAAATAAACTTGCGATAATTAAAAAGTACGATAATTAAAAGTGCAATTAAATACAATAACAATAAAAGTGCGATAATTAGAAGTGCAATTAAATATAAAATAAAGGAAATTAAATATGAGATAAAAGAATTATGCTTATTTAAACTTCCGTAATCATGATGTTTGACGTGTTGATTTTAGTTTTATGCCCATGGTTTAATTGTCCTTTGTCCTGGATTATTTAATATGTCCGTCTGGTTTTTGTCCATAACAGTCCATCAGTCATAAATATAAAGTGCGAGTATCCTCGTCAAATTATCCTTATACCCGAAGTTAAATATTCCAACTAATTGGGGACTTAAACTGTAACAAGGTTTTATTACTTTGTTTAATAATTACACCAGGATGTCGACTGAGTGTAACCCAAGGTTTTAATACTTTATTATCAATTATGCCAAGTGTCCTTGTACATAATTTCACCCCTGTTTTAATAATTCTAGTGACTATTAATCCATTCCCGTGTCCGGTTAAATGAACGATTATTCATACATATAAATACCCTGCCCATCGTGTCCGATTGAGTGTATATGGTTATTTATAGGGACGTCCAATTGTAAATCTTTATATTAACATTAACAAACTATCATTTAGTTAAACAAATATAGAGCCCATTAATAGCCCATAGTCTAATTTCCACAAGTGTCGTTCTTTTGTCCAAACCCCAATTATGGTACAAAGCCCAATTACCCAATTTTAATATTTTTAACCCAACATCATGATTACTTCGGATTAAATAAGCATAATAATAACTTAGCTACGAGACATTAAATTAAAAAAGTTGAACATAACTTACAATGATTAAAAATAACGTAGCGTTACACGGACAGAATTTCGACTTACACCCTTAAAACATTCACTAACATACCCTTATTATTAGAAATTAAAATTAAAATTAAAATTAAAATATATATATATATATATATATATATATATATATATATATATATATATATATATATATATATATATATATTACGTATATATTGAGAGAGAGATTAAAGGATGTATAAATGGTGCACCATAGTTCGATTTTTATAGGCCTGTGATCTGGAAAAGGGGCTCATGCGATCGCATGGATTTATGCCTTCCAGGCCATGCGATCGCATGGCCAGCTGGGGAGAGCCACTTTAGGTTGTTTTCTTCTGCTGACGTTTATTTAAATATAATATAATATATATATTAATTTTAAGAATTAATTATATATTATATTATATTTATATGCATAGTTGACTTGTAATTTTTAGTCCGTTGCGTCGAGCGTTGAGAGTTGACTCTGGTCCCGGTTCCGAATTTTCGAACGTCCTTACGTACAATTTAATATCTTGTAATTTTCGTTTTGAATCTTGTACTCTTGTAATTTTGAGACGTTTCTTATCAATAATTGGAACCTCATTGATTGTATTTTGTACTTTTGAGCTTTTTGGTCGTTTGCGTCTTCAATTCATCGAATCTGTCTTTTGTCTTCACCTTTTATTATTTAAACGAATATCACTTGTAAATAGAATAGTTGCAACTAAAAGCTTGTCTTTCTTGAGGAATAATGCTATGAAATATATGTTCGTTTTTAGCATTATCAATGTGGAACTCACATTTGCAATTCAATGCAGGGGTTCAAAAAAGTAAACAAGAAGCGGGAACATCAAGTCTCTACATGGGAAATGGAGCTAAGGTGCACGTAGTAGCTCAAGGAGACTTTATTTTAAAGCTTCCAAGTGGTTTGGAGCTTTTTTTGAAAAATGTTTTGTATGCACCCGATTTATCATGAAACATTATTTCTGTATCCCGTTTGAAACAATATGGTTTTAATCTTAATTTCATTAATGATGATATCCATGTTTATTTAGATAATGTGTTCTATTTTAAGGCTTCGCCTTTGAATGGTATTTATGAATTGGTTCATGATGACACATCATTCAATAGCTCAATGTTCCATGCAAACACCAAGAAACTCAAAAGGGATTTGAGTGATTCCTACTTATGGCATTGTCGCCTTGGTCACATAAGCAAGAACTGAATGCATACATTTCAAAAGAATGGACTTTTGAAATCAAATGAACTAGACTCATTTGATGTATGTGAATCTTGTTTACAAGGCAAAATGACTAAAGCACCTTTCAAAGGGACCTATGAAAGGGCTAAAGACTTATTAGGATTAATAGATTCGGATGTATGTGGACCTTTTACGCCCATTACTAGGAATGGTGAAAGATACTTCGTTACTTACATAGATGACTTCAGTCATTTCGGATATGTCTACTTGTTAAGACATAAGGACGAAACTTTTGAAGCATTCAAGGAATATCAAAATGAAGTACAAAATCAACTCAATAAGACAATGAAGGTACTTCGTACCGATAGAGGAGGTGAATACCTTAGCGATGCTTTCCAAGATCATCTTAAAAGTTGTGGGATTATCTCGCAGCTCACTCCTCCTAGAACACCCCAACTTAATGGAGTTTCCGAAAGGAGGAACCGAACCCTAATGGATATGGTTCGATCTATGATGGCTAGAAGCTCGTTACCTCTATCATTTTGGGGTTATTGTCTATGCTCCGCGGCTCATATTCTAAATATGGCCCCAACCAAGAAAGTGGAATGAACTCCTCATGAGATATGGTTTGGAAAACCTCCATCTCTATCATACTTAAAGGTATGGAGATGTGAAGCTTATCCTAAGTGTTACGTACCCAATAAGTTGAATGCTCGATCCACGAAGTGTATCTTCATAGGATATCCTAAGGATGATATGGGATACTATTTCTATGATCCAATCGAGCAAAATGTATTTTTGCTCGAAAGGCTGAATTCCTTGAAACTAAGTTCCTAATGGAAGGAAATAGTGAAAGGAAGATAGATCTTAAAGAGGTTCAAGATCAAGTAGATGATACACAATTGGTTGACACTAGCACTCAACATGAAAATATTGAGAATGATCAAATGGATGATCAAAATACACAAGACGTTTGCAGATCTGGTAGGATTAGTAATCCTCCTGAGAGATATAGGTTTCTCATGGATGGTTGCTATGTGGTTGATTTGGATGAATCAACAAACTACCAAGATGCTTTATCAAGGATTGATAAGGATAAATGGCAGGAAGCCATGAACGCTGAGATGCAATCCATGTATAACAACCAAGTTTGGGAACTTGTTGAACAACCTACTGGCTCAAGGCTAGTTGATTATAAATGGCTTTTCAAAATGAAAACCAACATACATGGAAACTTGGATACATATAAAGCTAGACTTGTAGCAAAAGGTTTCACTCAAACTCAAGGGGCTGACTATGATGAAACTTTTTCGCCAGTGGTAATGCTAAAGTCTATTAGGATATTACTTGCCATTGATGCTCATTATGATTATGAAATATGGCAAATGGATGTCAAGACCGCTTTCCTAAATGGACATCTTGAGGAAGATGTATATATGGTTCAGCCTGAAGGTTTTGTTGATCCGAAATATCCTAAAAAGGTATGCAAGTTAAAGAAGTCAATCTACGGATTGAAACAAGCATCTAGAATGTGAAATTATCGTTTTAATGAGAAGGCCAAGAATTTTAGCTTCATTAAAAATGGTGATGAAGCTTGTGTATATAAGAAAGCTGGTGGGAGCACTATCATGTTCCTTGTATTATATGTGGATGATATATTATTATTTGGGAACAATCTTCCGGCAATGCAAGGAGTTAAAACTTGGTTAAGTAAATGCTTCTCCATTAAGAATCTTGGAGAAGCACAATACGTTTTGGGGATTGGGATCTACTGGGATAGATCCAAGAAACTGATAGGTTTGAATCAAAGTACATACATTGAAAAGATCTTGAAAAGGTTCAAGATGGAGAACTCTAAGAAAGGTTTAGTACCTATTCAAAAGGGAACACTTCTCAGTTCATCTCAGTGCCCCACCAGAAAGATGAACAGGAGAGAATGAAGAAAGTCCCATATGCGTCTGCCATTGGGTCAATCATGTATGCAATGATATGCTTGAGACCGGATGTGTCATGCACTCTAAGCCTGACAAGTAGATACCAGAATAACCCAGGTAACAGTCATTGGATTGCTGCCAAAAGTATATTGAAATACCTTAGAAGGACTAAGGATATGTTTCTAATATATGGGTCTGGTGAGGAGGAACTCGCTGTAAAAGGTTACGTGGACGCGAGTTTCCAAACTGATCGAGATGATTCTCGATCACAATCCGGTTTTGTCTTCACATTAAATGGAGGTGCGGTCTCTTGGAAAAGTTCAAAACAGGATGTTGTTGCATTATCCACTACAGAGTCGGAGTACATTACTGCCTCATTGGCAGCTCAGGAAGCTGCATGGATGAAGAAATTCATCAATGACTTAGGAGTAGTCTCTACCATTCAGGACCCTCTTGAGATCTTTTGTGACAACGAGGGTGCGATTGCTCAAATCAAGGAACCTCATGCTCACCAAAAGACCCGTCACATTGAGCAGAGATTCAACTACATAAGGGATGAAGTTGAAAAGGGAAAGATATGTATTCATAAAGTTCACACAGATCTTAACATAGTGGATCCACTCACGAAGCTCTTACATGGATCAAAACATGCAGGACATGTTTGTGCTTTAGGGCTTCGATATTCTAGTGATTGGTCATGATCTGTTTTAAGTATTGTATCGGAATGAAATTGTTCAAACTCATTAATATAATTATGGTATTAATTTATTTTGAGTCTTGTTCCTATTTTGCATATTTTATCCATGAATAATCAATTATTCTAAATTCCGTAGTCGATCACATTTGTGGGAACAAGTGTGAGGTTTAGACTATTATGAACTTGGATTGGTATACATTCACGGGATGAATGTTGAGCAAGGTTGCAACCAAGGTTCATAGATATTTGTGCGATACAAATATTGGAAGACCCGCCCTCAAGATTTACTAAATGGAGCCTTTGTGGTTGATCACATGTAATCTTGAGTAAAGGTGAATATCATTGTATCCTCTGACCTGAGATACATATTGGGTTCAGATATTCACTAAGTATTATGCCTTGATTCTTTCCTTCGCTATTCTGAAATATGGTAGTTCATAAGGAAGAGCTCAGGTGTAATACAAAGTATATATCTAGGACGTATGTAATCAAGATGGAATTTGTCCCTCTTATTCGTTGAGAGTCAGATGTCTAAGGCCTGATAAAGTTAAATCTAAAAGAGAGTGATCACTCTGTGTCTCTTGGATGTAACATGACATCCAGGACGAAAGGATAGAAAGAAAGATTCACCTATTCATATTCGAGATGGGAACTAGAAAGGGATGATGTTATTGAATGGCACAAAGTCATAACATATTGGGGGTAATGGACGGTCGTTAGGTGGTATCCATCACTTGCATTAATTTCTTATGTTTCTCGTGCAAGTGGGAAATTGAAGGTTTTTCATACGCCCGAGAGACATATTTAATTAATGTGGCTAATATGTTATGATCCAAGTCGGGTCATACCCAATAACAAGCTTACCGACACCTTAATCGTATTTAATCTTAATGAATGGATCATTAAATGAATACGCAACACTTGGATTTTAGAAAATCTGTTTTCTAAAATATTATTACTTGAGATAAATTATTTGGATAATTTATATGATGAGGATTTAATTATTTATAGGTTTTAAATAATTAAGTTGTGTTATATTTTATAAAATGGTTTATAAAAGGAAAGTAACTTAACAAATAACTTGTTTTATAAAAAAACTTGCATTTTTTTTATAACCCATTCATGGGTGGCAGTTTTGGCTTGCCCAAGGGGTCTCACCCATGCTCATTTTGTTACTTTTAAGATGACACAACACCACATACACATGCTTAACTAGTCTACCCATGTTTTGACTCAAGTAATACAAGACTACATGCATTCAAACATCAACATATAAGCAAAACACTCTCTTTTCTTTTGTTGATGCAGTCTGGCCGAAACATTTAGTGAGAAGAGAGTGTTTTTGAGTTTGTTTGGAAGCTTATCTTCAAGTGTCAATAAATCCTAACCATAGTATTAGGTGTTGGTGTAAAGTTTGGGGTATAATCACTTGAGGTTTCATTGTTTTGAAGCTCCATTCATCATCATCATCTTCACCATCTTCTTGTAACTAGGAAAACGACCCTCAACTAGCTTGAGAAGGTATTTATCTTCTCTACTTGCTATATTTGTAAGCATTTATCCAAGACTTGATATTATCATGGAATTTAACTTAATTGCTTTACATGTTAACATGAATCATAATGCTTCCGCTTGTTTTAACTCTATTTAATTTGTTTAATGATCAAGTTAACTATAAGAATATGTTGTTTTGAAACTTGTTAAATTCCATCATATCTCTCCAATTTCAAATTCTATATCTTTTCTTTTAATGTCAGCGTAGCTCTTTTGTCGACTTTGGGCAGTTTTCAATCGTTGTTGAATTTGGATGATCTTCTTGATAGTTTCTTGTATTATCTCCGGACCCGTAATCTGTCTATCGACCACTTCACTCCAATAAATAGGAGACCTGCACTTTCTACCATAAAGTGCTTCAGACGGCGACATCTCAATGCTTGAATGGTAGCTGTTGTTGTAGGAAAATTCTGCTAACGGTAGGTGTCAATCCCAACTATTTTCGAAATCAATAACACATGCTCGTAGCATGTCTTCAAGCGTTTGTATCGTCCTTTCGCTTTGCCCATCAGTTTGTGGATGATAGGCAGTACTTATATCTAGACGAGTTCCTAATGCTTGCTGTAATGTTTGCCAGAATTGTAAAATAAATCTGCCATCCCTATCAGAGATAATAGAGATAGGTATTCCATGTCTGGAGACGATTTCCTTCAAATACAGTCATGCTAACTTCTCCATCTTGTCATCTTCTCTTATTGGCAGGAAGTGTGCTGATTTGGTGAGACGATCAACTATTACCCAAATAGTATCCAAACCACTTGCAGTCCTTGGCAATTTAGTGATAAAATCCATGGTAATGTTTTCCTAATTTCATTCCGGGATTTCGGGTTGTTAATGTAGACCTGATGGTTTCTGATTCTCCGCTTTAACCTTAGAACACGTCAAACATTCCCCTACGTATTTAGCAACATCGGCTTTCATACCTGGCCACCAAAAATGTTTCTTGAGATCCTTGTACATTTTCCCCGTTCCAGGATGTATTGAGTATCTAGTTTTATGAGCTTCTCTAAGTACCATTTCTCTCATATCTCTAAATTTTGGTACCCAAATTCTTTCAGCCCTATACTGGGTTCCGTCTTCCCGAATATTAAGATGCTTCTCCGATCCTTTGGGTATTTCATTCTTTAAATTTCCCTCTTTTAAAACTCCTTGTTGCGCCTCCTTTATTTGAGTAGTAAGTTTATTGTGAATCATTATATTCATAGATTTTACTCGAATGGGTTCTCTGTCCTTTCTGCTCAAGGCGTCGGCTACCACATTTGCCTTCCCCGGGTGGTAACGAATCTCAAAGTCATAATCATTCAACAATTTACTCCACCTACGCTGCCTCATGTTCAGTTGTTTCTGATTAAATATGTGTTGAAGACTTTTGTGGTCGGTATATATAATACTTTTGACCCCATACAAGTAGCGCCTTCAAGTCTTTAATGCAAAAACTGTAGTGACCCGAACTTTTCCATGTTTATATATATTAAATGAAATTGTTATTTACATGATTAAGTGTTTCCAATATGTTAAGCAATCAAACTTGTTAAGACTTGATTAATTGAAATAGGTTTCATATAGACAATTGACCACCCAAGTTGACCGGTGATTCATGAACGTTAAAACTTGTAAAAACTATATGATGTCATATATATGGATATATATATAGTTAACATTTTATTATGATAAGTAAACATATCATTAAGTATATTAACAATGAACTACATATGTAAAAACAAGACTACTAACTTAAGGATTTCGAAACGAGGCATATATGTAATGATTATCGTTGTAACGACATTTAATTGTATATATATCATATTAAGATATATTAATACATCATAATATCATGATAATGTAATAATTTAACATCTCTTTAGATATAATAAACAATGGATTAACAACATTTAACAAGATCGTTAACCTAAAGGTTTCAAAACAACACTTACATGTAACGACTATTGTTCTAGTGACATTGGCTTAAGTGTGTTGGTACTTGATGATCATACTAAGAATATCTAGATAAGAATTAAGATCTCAAGTTGTTGATTAACACTTATGTGTTATGCCTAATCTTGGTTAATTTGTCATTAAGATGTCATTAGGTGTAATTAATCACAATTAGTGTTTTTATGACCAAAACTCAATTGTGTATGGAGAAGGCATCTATTCTAAGCATGTTGAGAAAGGTTTCATGAATTATAGATGTTGGGAACTAGTCAAACTTTATTTGGTCAAAAACGGTAACAGAGAAAACTGCGATCGCACTGCGGTTGACCGTGCTGGCGACCGTGCAACTTGTTTTCACAAAACTGCATTGCAATTCAGTTTGGGGTTTCACGGTTGATTATGCGGTGACCGTACCTCGATCATGTGTTTAGATGAACTTTTAATTTCATTCTTTAGCCTATGTTTGACTTGGTCATTTACAAGATAAAGTATGGATTAGTGACCTTGCGTGTTTTATGTTAAGATGTCAGTCATCACTTATGCATATGTGTGTGTCATCATCAAAACATATTCTTTTGGTTAATCATACTTAATTTTAACGTTTAGTGCATTAACCAACATTTAACCAACTTTCTCCCCCTTTTTGATGATGACAAACATACAAGTGATGAGGGAAATTTTGCTATAAATACGCAAGTGTTAACAATCACATGTATCTATCTTTCTCCACCTTTTGTCGAAGAAAAAAGGTTAGCTCCCCTAGAACTAAGCTCGCCCTTAGAGCAAAACTCCCCCTTAAATTGTGCACGTTGGAAAAATAATTATGTTAAAACATAACAAGCACACATTTTATTCAAAGTAAGCAAGAAACATAGTGATGCATATATGAAAATATGCATGGAGGGAACAACAATGACTTTTATCCTAATATTCTTGAAAGCAGCTCTTTGTGGAATTAAGCATGGGTGATGACACATTTGGTTCCTGAGGGAGATGTGAGGTTCAGTGCGCTGAGATGCTTGAACAGAAGCGTCAAGCGGTGACTATAGAGATAGGATTGCGTAGGATCTTGTTTAAGATCTTGCATCCTGGAAGCCATTATGTAGGCAAGATTTACTTGTATGGACTTGGTTAAGCACCACATGAGTCCAAGTTCGGTCGTGGATACTTTATCATCATCTTCTTTTCTGAAGAAGATGTTATGACTTATGATCATTTTGCAAGTCCCATACTCTGGTCGAATGTCATTGTCAAAGACTTCTTCTTGACAGAGAGTACTTAGTTTTAGTTCTGGATCACTAAAGAGTGAGGTTAATGCTCTTCTTGGAATGAACTTGAGAAGGAGTTTTATATGATTCTTTGTATTATAAAACTCAGCTCCTTTTGTTGGCACTCTAAGGATATAGCTAAATCTCTTAAGTGTCATCACATGGTCTTGATCAAGCAGAGTGAATTTTACCCTTCGGTCAGAGGTGAATTCAAACTTTGAATAGAATTGCTTGACAAGCGAAGGAAATGTGTAGGTTTTGAGTGAAATAAATGACCCCCATCCAATTTTTTCAAACTTACTTTGAAGAGTAGGATAGTCATAGAATACTTCATGTTCTTCTCGGATGTGTCTTGGATAATCTTGAGTGTTCTTCTTTTCATCACATGGAAGTTTGTTGAGAGTTATTATCATTTTGAGATTTGAGTGATGTTTGGAATTTGAGAAGATAAAGGGTTTTGAAGAGCTCATTGCTTTGGGGTGCAAGATGTTCTTTAAGATTTCTCAATTTAAAGAATCTTGAGTGAAGGATTTCAATCCATTTTGAACAATTGTTTTGTTCAAGAATTTTAAAGATGGAGTTAAATTTGATTGCTTTTGGATATTGTTTGTAAGATAGTGGTATTGATTTGCTATTGGTAATGATTATAAAACCTCTCATCATTATGAACTCCTCACTGAATTGAGTAGTCCATATGTCCCAGCTCATACATAGACTCCCTCTTATACTCATCAAACTTAGTCCTATCCTCTTGGCGTTTAGCCAACAACTCCTCATGACGAATCCCCATCATATCTGACATATCACCCTGAAGAATGTTCAGGGCAGTCATCATCTCAATCACATGAGCCAGATCATCTGCATCACCACGACCACCTCTATGAATACCCCTAGAACGGCTGCTCGAAGCCTCAGTATGTGGTGCTCGACATCCATCAACTGACCAACCGGATTATACGGACCAAAACTAGCACCTGGCCCCCGCTTAACTACCTTAGCATTCAACCAAATCCTCACATTAACATGACCAACCTCAGTTTGAAGAGTACCCAAACCATTAACCGGAATCCCTAACCACCTAGCAATCAAAGTCACAAAATGACCACCATAAATAGCACTGCCATGTGTCCTACCGCTGGCTGTACTACTCAAATAATCGGACAATAAGGAATGTTAACCGGTTGATGATTAAACATCTGTGACAAATACTAACAATCGAACTGAGTTAACTTTTCTGTATTCTCCTTTCGCAAGGAGATAGTGTGAGATAGCAAGACCTGAAAGCATCACATGTAAGGAAAAGAAATGTGTTTCCTCCTTATATCAGTATTAAAAAAATCAAGAGTATGAATACCAAACTAACTCCACGCAGCATTATAATCAAAACCACCCTAATTAGGGCCCACATAGCCCTGTCTAGCAGTACCAGCAAAAAAATCTCCAAACCAAATAACCTGAACAAACTCCCAATAAATCCCTAAATCCTGAGCAATATTAAGCATACTCATCGACTGCTCACGTCCACCCAGACGAAACCTAAAGAATGAAGTATCAGTCACACTCTGAGCGTGACGGGAACAAGAAGCAGTTGCCAATAACTCATAAGTGAGATTAGGATAAATCAGCACACTAATATTAAACAAATTAAACCACTCTTCCAAAACCACACTCATCCCTCCTCCATCAGCCAAAGGAACCAAGTAATTAGTTTGTATCATCTCTTTATAAGCAAGAGTCAACCCAACAGAGTTTAAAGCTGACCAATCAATCTCGTAAGGAACCAACATCTCCTGACGCATCATCCTCTTAAGTCTTAGAGCCATGGTTTGGAACCTAGGATCGTTTTGTGGAAATCTCAACCACTCGTGCAATGATGCTCAGTCAATTCGAATTTCAACTGGCTCAGGCTCCTCCCTGTTTCTAACTCTCTGTTTCAACACAAATCAAAAAATCATTAGCAATAAAAATTCAAGATTTTATAATGAAGTCGGAGGCTTCAAAAGCCCATGCTGGCGGCTTCATAACCTACAAAAGATTTTTCAATTTTTTTCAACCTGATTAAACAGCAATTAAAAGTATTCAGTTAAGATGAAACTGGCGGCTTAATTCAAATTCGACGGCTTTCTATGCTTCATAGCATGGTGGAGGAAGTCATAGCAGTTTTGCAAAAAATAAAAGGATTTTAACAATGCATAATTAAAAATTGAAACTTACTCTTCCAGCTATGGTTGTTTTGAAAGCTGATGAAGAAAATAGCAAATTTTGGATTTTGAGAGCGTTTTTGGTGGTTGTAGGTGTAAAAATGGAAAAGTGAGGCAGATTAGGGTTTAAATCCGGCTGTAGTGTAATCCGGCAGCTTCGAGGTCAAAAACCATTTATGATTTGACACGGTTGGCTTAATTCAGGCTGGCGGCTTCGCGAGCCTAAGCCGGCGGCTTTAATTTTCTAAAGTTTTGAAATTTTCATATTTTATCAGAATGTACAGCTAATTTACAAAATCTACAGTAATTTGTTTATATTTTCAAGCTTTACTGGTGGTAAGGGAAATTACTTCCCCTCCTGGTAATGCATCTTTCTCAAAATAAATTTTAAAACGATGGCCATTTATTTTAATACGAGCATCGTGCCATCGTTTTGTTTTCTTTTTATATGTTATTGAATTTTCATAAGTAGAGTCTAATTTCATCAAGTTGATTCAATTGGAGAAGTCGGTTTTCTTCTGCTTCTTTAGGATCTAAGTTACATTGTTTTAAAGCCCAATATGCAGGGTGTTCAATTTCAACGGGTAAATGAAAAGCTCTTCCATAAACCAACCTAAAAGGAGTAGTCCCTATAGGTGTCTTATATGCAGTTCGAAAATCCCATAATGCATCATCTAACTTTCAAGACTAGAGTTTTGGATTATTTCAACGGTTCATTCGAGAATCCTTTATAATCCTCGATTAGTGTTTCAACTTGACCACTTGTTTGAGGATGGTAAGCTGTAGAGAAATGGTGGTTAACCCCATATTTTTTTTAGAACTTTTTCGAGTAGTTGATTAGTGAAATGGGTTCCACGGTCACTAAAAAGCTTTAGGAAAATCAAATCGACAAAATAGTTTCTTTAGAAACTCAACCACTACTCGTGAGTCATTAGTAGGCAGAGCTTTTGCTCCAGCCCATTTAGAAATGTAGTCAACGACTACAAGAATGTATTGATTTCTTTCAGAAAAGGGAAATGGTCCCATGAAATCAATACCCCACACATCAAATATTTCACATACTTGAATATTCTAATGGGGCATTTCATCGCGTTTAGAGAGGTTTCCTCCTCTTTGACATGCATCACAAGATTGGAGTAATTTTTGTGCATTTAGAAATATGGTAGGCCAATAAAATCCTGAATCTAAAACTTTGTGAGCAGTATAGTTAGGACCAAAGTGTCCTCCTGATGCACTACTATGGCATTGTAATAGAATTTCAATTGCTTCTTTACCATGAAAGCAATGACGAATAATTTGGTTGGGACCTACTTTAAACAAGTATGGATTTTCTCAAAAGTAATGTTTTAAATCGGAGAAGAATTTTTTTCTTTGTTGATAAGTTAAATCTTTTCTTCGTTCTTTAGCGGCTAAATAGTTTGCAAAGTCAGCAAACCATGGGTATGACTAATCTGAGATCACCATGAGACATTCGTCAGGGAACGTAAGTCTAGATTTAAGATTTGGTCTGATGGTGAAACTAGATTTAAGCTTTGGAAGTATATTGAAACAGAATTTCAATGGCAACGTTCACCAGTTACAAATGAGTTGTTTACTCTACATAATATGCCTACTGAAGAACGTGAGGAATATAATTTGGAGAAGAAAATGTACTGTAATTTGATAAGTGCTCTTGATGGTCTGATTTTCCATACATTTCTGTGTCATAATAATTCCTTCAAGATATGGGAAGCACTTGGTACATTCAATAGAGCTCAAAAAGATTCAGAATTGAAGGTTGAGTTTGATCGTTTTCACTGGCAAGTTGGAGAATCTATTACAGATTTGGTTGAAAGATATCATCATTTGCTAGCTGAACTACACAAGCATGATGTAACCATTGAATAGAAGGATAAAGTGGTATGTCTAGGTGGAGCATTACCGTTGGAATGGAATGGTTTCGTTTTAACTATGAAGACTAATTGAGAACTAGCTACTACTACACTGAACTCTTTTATTTCAAGACTTCAGGAAGAAGAATTATAATTGTTAAACAAAATGAAGAAGTCTAAACAAGTTCAGGACACCAAAATGTATTATCCAAATGGATACACACCTGCTAAATCACTTCATGCTCCGTTTCAAACTGCTTTTGCTACAAACAATCAGAGTATGTATGGTTTGAATGTCAGTACTTTAAATATTCAACAACCTTCCTATCCGCCACAAGTTTCACCATGCTCACTCAATACTCAATCACAGCCTACTTCGAATACTACAGAGTCATCTATACCATTTGCATCAGATGTTCTATCTGCTCTCAAGATTGAGAACATAAGAAAGGCTGGAAAAGAAAAGATTAGCAAAGATATAGCCTTACTATCAAGTCTTGTGAACTCTTATGATAGTTATCTTGATGGTCATGTTGGTAACATTCATCTAACAACAGAAGATTATCAACAACTTGATAAGAATGAAGCAGAGAAGATGGATATAATGTGGGGTATGGCAAATCTTGTGAGAACAGCTAGAGATTAAGAAGAATGAACTGGGAAATCGATCTGTCTGACCAAGGATACAAAGCTGGGATTTGATATGAATATTGTTACTTGTTACAGCTGTGGAGAATTATGTCATTTTTCAAGACAGTGTACAAAACAGAAGAAGCAGGGTAATCATAATCCGTTCAGGAATCAGAACTATAATCGAAATAGTTATCAGAGTCAATCAACGAAGCATGAGATTTATATTACTGCTAAAGTTAATGAAGCAGACACAGATGAAAGTCCTAACAAAGCTTTAGTTGTCATTCATGGAGATGATAATGATTGGTCTATCAAATTGAATGTGAATGACCAACAACCTAAGGCTAACATGGCGAAGATCACAGAAGAAGAAACACATTGTGTTTCTGATCAAAGCTTAATTGAGAAATTGACTGCTCGTGCTGAAACAGCTGAAGAATTGTCTCGAACTATTTGAAAAGAGAAGATTCAGAAACAAATTAAAGACAAATTCAAGAAGGCACGTGATTCAGTTCCTCGTACACCTGAATCTGGAAGCGTTTCACCGACATCATCACCAGACTACTACTTCAACAGTTGGAAGACTAGATATGGTGATACCTCAGTGTTTGAAGATAGTCTGGAAGCTGAACAAAGTGAAGAAACCTTATTTGATGCTGACAGAGAACTAGACGAATAGGGTAGAATGATTGATGTAGAGTTGGAGATGTTAGTTCTTATGGGTGAAGGTTCAGATCTTGAGAGTCTAAGTTCAGAAGATGATGAATCAGACAAGCAGTCAGGTTTAGAGACAGAGGTTAAAAATGATCATACGGGAGCAGATCAAATTGATTTTGAAGCACTGAACCAGCATGCGGTGAATTTACTAATGAAGTGCTTATCAGAAAGTGATCGTGTGAAAGTTTATGGGTTGAAAAGAGCAAAAGATATTTGGGATAGACTTGAACAGATTCATTTGGGTAAAGATAGTGAGAATGGTGATACTTCAGCATTTCTTACAGATTCTTCAGAATTAGAAGATGAGTTCGATGATGGGAAGAAGACAAACTATTTTTCTTTTATGGCACTCAACAGGTATCTTCTGATCCTTCGACTGATTCACCCACTGAATGTGTTAAATGTGCTGAATATAAAACAACAATAGAAAATTTAAACAAGACTTATGATGAGATGCGTGACAAATACAATGTAAATCTTGTGACCAAAAAGATTGAAAATGAATTGAAAGAACAAATCAAAGTTTATAAACAACAAATTCTTGATCTTAAATGTTATAACTTTGATATAAATCAGGCTTTAATAAAACGTGTTGATAAAATCAATGAATTGAAAAACAAAAATTAATGTGTTAAAGCTGATTTAGAATCTATTTAAATTACAATGAAATGTTGGGCAAGTGTGTCACAATGGAATGCATTAATGGTGGAAATTAATGATCCAATGGGTAAAGCTTTTGGGTATAAGTCCGCATCTCTTCCATATTAAAACAAATTCCTTAATGCCAACTTAGTTGATGGTCGACCAGAAGACTGCATACCTCCTAGTTATGAAGATTATGTTGAAAAGAACAAGAAGTCTAGCTCAACTGAGAATGCGACTTCAGATGACGCTGTTGAAGGTTCGTTAAATCATGAGAAAGAAATGAAAAATGGTCTACGAGATAATACTGAGAAAAGGAGGGTGATAACACCAAGAGGTCCTATTAGAATTCTAAGAAATCCTAAGTTTGCAAACAGGAACGATCCTCTTATTACACCTAAACCTGTTCCCAAAGAGAAATCACATGATTCTCCTGTGTTTACAAGAACACAACACCCTTCTTCTTCAAACTTGAATAATATAAATCAATTTAGAGGATGTAGAGAATTTCGTCAATGTTTTAATTGTGCTGTGTTTGGATACATTGCTGCTAATTGTCCAAGAAGGTATCGATCACCTAGACAGAAAATTGACCTGACGCATGATGATTTTACATCATCTCATGCTCATAGAACAGGTTCGCCTGTAAATGATGAAATTCGTGCTAATCGAGCTAAGACAAATATTAGACAAATGTTGTCAACGGAGACTCAAAAAGAAAGAATTTCAACGGGTCAATTTCTCCTGTGAAGAACAAAGTTCCTAAAAAAGGATACTGAGGCAAATGTTGCCAAGACTGGTGATCAAGATAAGACCTTTGCTCCTAAGGTTCGGTCACCTTCGAATTTTCCCGAAACAAACCACGAGTTAAACACTCAGAAACTGAGCAAAATGTAAAACAACGAAAGAGCAATACTGGTCCTACCAAACTTTCTAAGTTGGTTGTCTCTGATAATGAGATTCCTCCTGACTCAAACGAGAAATGGATGACATTTCAAGCTATGGGTGTTAATGGACAACCTACTACCATTCAGGCGTGGGTTCCCATTATCAATTAATTCTTTTAATGTGATATGCAGGGAACCAGGGTACCTATAAATAACACCCGGATAGTTGATAGCGGCGCTTCAAGACACCTGGATAGTTGATAGCTGATCTTTATATGCTGAGTATCATCAAGCTTTTGTTTCTAAAGCAACTGAACAAGAGTCTTTCACATGGCACAAACGTATGGGTCATTTAAGTTTTTGGAAAATGAATCACCTTATTCACAATAATCTTGTAGAAGGTGTTGATCTTATCTTTTCAGATTCCAGGAACATGTAATCCGTGTAAGAAGGCTAAACAGCAAACGAAAGCTCATAAGCTGATTAAGTACAATCCAATCTCTGCTCCACTTGAACTATTGCATATGGATCTCTTTGGTCTGATACGTTTTGAAAGCATTGATGGAAGTAAGTATTGTCTGGTTGTAACTGATGATTATTCAAGATTCTCTTGGGTAATGTTCCTAAAAGAAAAGTCTTAGAATTTTGAAAATTTGAAGGTGCTAATCAATCGATTAGAAACATGTTTTAATCTCAAAATGAGAAAGATTCGATGCGACAACGGCACTAAATTCAAGAATCAGTATCTTGCAGGTTTCTGTATTGAAAAGGGTATTAATATGCAATTCAGTTCTCCATACGCTCCTCAGATGAATGGTGTTGCTGAAAGAAAAAATAGAATACTAATTGATACCGCTAGAACTATGCTAGCAGACTCATCTTTGCCTGTTCATTTTTAGGGTGAAGCTGTTACAAATGCCTGTTACACTATGAATCGAGTTCTGACTGTAAAGCATCTTGGTAAAACTTGCTATGAATTACTGTATGGGAGAAAACCTACTCTAAAGCATCTAGAACCATTTGGTGCTCCTTGTACCATCTTAAAAAGAAAACCAGGAAGTAAGTTTACTAAAGTTGTTACCGGAGTATTTCTTGGGTATAGTTCTCCTAACAAGCGAGTTTTCAACAATGAAACAAGATGTGTGGAAGAATGGTCTGAAGTTGATGTCCAAAGAAATCAAATGAAGAGTGCCCCTAAGAGTCATCCTTGGATTTATAACTATGATGAGCTGATTGACTCATTTAATCTTGCTCTAGATCATATGGAGAATGAAATAGAATTACAAATGCTGTTTGATCTACAGAATACATCAGAAGTGTCTACACCTACACAAACTCCAATTCCATCACCGTCTGTCGCCAAGCTAGTTCAAGAATTAGATCAAGATGTTGATCCAGCGTATGATACTTGCGGATCTGATATTTCAAGCGATGATTCCGAAAATCCTGAAGATGTTGGAGATACCATGAATCTGCATCACGAGATACATGTTCCTGCACAACCAGTTCCCAGAACCACGTGTTGAGACCCCAAAATAATTAAGGATTTAATTATGACAAAACTGTAATTTATTTACACTAAAATGTTATGTGCAGCCAGCACAAGTTTGTTTATATATAGACATCAAATATTGCTATGTCAAGTGTTCAATATGCTGCCTAGTCTACCAGCACAAGGTAGAGTGTATTCTTCGAATCAGTACAGGATGAGTACTCAGCAATTCAAGAATATCAAGTGACTCAGCATAAGAAGAACCAGTAAACCTGGTGAGCAGCATACAACACAAGGCAGCCATGCTCCATTACAAGCATGGTGGTTTCCTGAGTGGTCTACATCAATTATACTATTCAATAGAAGTCGAAGACAAAGTTGAACAGAAAAGGACATGCGTCGGCGGCTGACAAGTGACCTTACAAGACCACTTGGGAATGCAGAAGTTTAACGCATGTGCAAACATGTGCTATACTTTGTCAATACCTAGGGAACACAACATTCTATTTGTTTAACAAATAGTGGTGCTAAACTGAATTGGGGTGTTCCTGTAAATAGCTACCAAAGAGGAAAGAGGAGAGCACACTCTATGATGTAGTTGTCCCCACAAGTACAGACATCCTATGTACCAGTGGACAATAGAACCATTACACGGTTAATAGGACTACTATAAATTGTTGTATCCACTAGTGGTGTGGGTTTATGTAATTTAGAGTCCAAAACGTGTAATAGCTTTAAGTTTATCCTCATTGCTATACTTAGGTAAATCTGTATCAACCAACTATCATTACGCCAATGATAGTTGTAATTCTTTGTGATTTAATCAATAAAGAATAACAGTTAAAAAATTACCTTTGACTCTATTTAAATTAAATGCTTGAATACTAAACTGTGTTTAATTGGTTAGTTAGTTAATTAAAAGAAATTGTATTCACCCCTCCCCCCCACAATACTCCTGTTGTTAATCAAGGGACCAACAACTGGTATCAGAGCTTCAGTCTTGATAACTTAATATCTTAGATCTGAATTCTCTCATGGCTGCATACTCAAATACAACTTACCTTAAAAATGGCTCATCCAATAGACCACCCAAATTCGATGAAGATGAGTATGAAACTTGGAAGGCAAGGTTCATGCTTCACCTGGAGTCTATTGACCCACTTATGCCTGGTATTGCCACAAATGGTAAATTTATCCCAACTGAGACTATTGATAGCATCCCAGCTACTGCTGACACTCCTGCCATTCCTGGCAGAGAGGTTATTCTCACTCCAGCCAAATGGGATGCTGAGGACAAACGTCGTGTTGGACTTGACCCTAAGCTCAGAACTCTGTTAGCTATAACTTTACCTAACCACCTATTCAAACTGATTAAGGGAAAGCTGAATGCTAAGCTTATATTAGAGTATCGAGATGTTACTTCTGAAGGCATGGATGAGGTTAGGCAGAACAAGATTATTGCTTTGAAAAGAGAATATGAAATATTCTTTGCCTGTAAGAATGAGACCCTTAAGCAAACCTTCATTAGGTTTAACTCCTTTGTTGCTGACCTGCTTACTTTAAAAATCACATATACTGATTTTGAACAAGTAAACAAATTCGTTGACTCACTGCCTACTAAATGGAAACCTGTCACTGACCCCTTAAGAACCACCCATACCTTAAAGAATTTTAACATGTCCTCTCTTTATGGTACACTTTGGAACCATGGAAAGGCAGAAGCTAAACTTGAACTGAATTTAAAAGAAAACTTTAAGTCTGCCCCCACCACCTCAAAATCCTCAAAAATTGATGATACTGCTCTTATTGCTACTGCTAAAAAGAAAGCTCAAAAAGGTTTACTGGTTCAAAAGTTGATGGCAGAAGATGAGTCAGCTGAAGATGAGGTGGACAGTGGTACTAGGTCTGAAGAAAGCAGTGATGATGAAGATGATGTGGAAGGAATTTGCTGAAGGTATGGCTTTGCTGGCTAGGCAGTTCAAAAGGTTCAATCGTAGTAGAACTAGCAAGCCATACAAAGGGAGTAAGAAACCAAGTGCTAGGTATATCAGCAAATCAGTCAAGGGTCATAAATCTGAGTGTTACAATTGTGGGAAGGTTGGACATTTTGCTGCTGAATGCATGTCCAGGAAACCTTCAACATCACATGCTAACTCCTTCTCAAAAGCTGATAAGTACAAAATTTCATGACCCGTCCTAATCCATCTGGACGAATACATTACATTTGGTTACATCGCAAGGTACTTGACCTCTATATGATACATTTTACAAACATTGCATTCGTTTTTAAAAGACAAACTTTCATTACATCGACAGTTGACGTCATGCATACCATTTCATAATATATCCAACTATAATTGACTTAGTAATAATCTTGATGAACTCGACGAATCGAATGCAACGTCTTTTGAAATATGTCATGAATGACTCCAAGTAATATCTCTAATATGAGTAAATGCACAGCGGAAGATTTCTTTCATACCTGAGAATAAACATGCTTTCAAGTGTCAACCAAAAGGTTGGTGAGTTCATTAGTTTATGATAATCATTCATTTTCATTATTTTAATAGACCACAAGAATTTCATTTCCAGTTCTCATAAATATACGTCCCATGCATAGAGACAAAAATCATTCATATGGTGAACACCTGGTAACCGACATTAACAAGATGCATATAGAATATCCCCATCATTCTGGGACACCCATCGGACATGATAATTTCTAAGTATTAAAGCATTCCAAATTCCAGAATGGGGCTTGTTGGGCCCGATAGATCTATCTTTAGGATTCGCGTCAATTTGGGGGTCTGTTCCCAAATTCTTAGGCTACCAAGCTAAAAAGGGCATATTCGGCTTCGATCCATTCAACCATATAATGTAGTTTCAATTACTTGTGTCTATTTCGTAAAACCGTTATAAAAATAGCCCATGTATTCTCAGTCCCAAAAATATATATTGCAAAAGTATTTAAAAAGGGAGAAAATGAAACTCACGATACTGTATTTTGTAGTAAAAATACATATGACGACATTGAATAATGCAGGGTTGGCCTTGGATTCACGAACCTATATCATTTGTATATTATTAATACACATAATCGTAATCGAACAAATGTATTTATTATATCTTAATTTATATATTATATATTTAATTTGTGTATATATTCAAAATTATAAATATCTATATAATTATATTAATATATATTTGTTTAATATTATATTAAAATACTTAAGTTGTTATATTTGAATATTTATATATAAAATGTTAATATGATTATTAAATACTTATATGTAATATTACTAAGAGTATATTTTATATACAAAATGTTTACTTGGTAACATAATATCAATAATAGTAATAAAAGTTTTTTTTGATTATAATGATAATATACTTCTAATAATAATAACTATAAAAATAATGATTTTATAAATAATAATAATAATACTAATTCTTATCTTAATAACTACAATGATAACGATTTTAATATTAGTGATAATAACAATAATACTAATTAATATTACTTGATAATGATGATAATATTAGTATTAATAAAAGTTATATTATTAATCTTAGTACAACTATAATAACAATAATAATAATCATAATAATAATGTTAATAATAATAATACTTATATCAATATTAATACTAATAATAACACTAATAATAATACTTAATGATATTTCATAATAACACAAATGATATTAACATTCATGATACTTATATTAATACTAATGGTAACAATAATTATAATATGTAAATATGTTAATAATAATAATAATAATAGTTATAATGCTAATAATAACAATAATAATAATAATAATAATAATAATAATAACAATAATAATAATAATAATAATAATAATAATAATAATAATAATAATAATAATAATAATAATAATAATAATAGTAATAATAAAAAAAATATATGTTACATTCCAAGTAAGCTTTTTAAAAAATAGCCGCCACTGCCCTAGCTCGAACTCAAGACCTCCCAGTTACACAAAACACCTCCCACCACTCGACTGCTTACTACTTTTCTGTAATTGATCTAATTTAAATTTATTTAACCCGAATTATCCAGTGTCATCTCCTTCTTCTCCTTCATCACTTAACCAAAAATTGACTTACAACTTCACAATATTAACACTAGCTTGCTGTATGTTTTGTAATCGAAACCTAAACGACTTCCTTTGTTTGTCTTTATTAATTAGAAACAGATAAAAAAAATTGTAACAGACCCGTTTAGTTTCTTATGAACACAGAATCAAATTTTTATTTTAAGAACGTTTTGGATAAATATTATAACATGAACTCGTTTATAAATCCTTCCTAGAAACTTTATAAATCATTAATTGAACTTGAATATTCACCCAGAAGTTGAATTTTATGTAAAACAATCGGTTTGACTTTTTAATTTGAAAGTTTGACTTCTAATTTCAGACTCAATCGAATGAATTAAAGTTTGAAAACTTACAGATAGTTCATGTATATGATTCCTAACACATCTGTATTCTTAGTTTTGAGTATTGCTTCGGATTCGATCTATTGACCAAAATAAAACGTGTATAGAGATACCGAGACATTTTTCTATAATTTCAATTTAATTCTTCACATAACAGCAGCTAGTAGTATTCTGTATTCGATATTGTTAATGGACGTTCGAATTATTTCCTCCATCAATCATGAGATGTTCGGTGTTATGTAGTGAAGTTTTTGGCTCGACATATAATCACGAGGGAGCAGAGAAGCAGGAAAGAAATCACAACCTTTTTGTGATTTGTAAGTATATACGCATATATATCTGTCTTTTTATACCTTATATTTAATATATTTAATATTAATATTTATTAAATATCTTAATAATAATAATAATAATAATACATGTTAATATTAATTAATAATAATAATAATAATCATATTATCATAATAATATTAATGTTAATGTTAATAACAATGATAATAATAATAAGTAACCATAATAATAATATTAATAATAATAACAAAATAATATTAATGATAACAGGTAAAATGATAAGTGAAATGAAAATAATGATAATGATAATATTATTAATGATGATAATAATAATACTAATTACAATAATGTTAATATTATTAATGATAATAATAAGATGAATACTAATAATACTACAAGAATTTATATATCTCGAAATCATATCTATAGATTATATATTTAAAATAATAATATTAATAACAAGAGTTTTGATATTACTAATGAAAGTAATAATAATATTATTATAACAATTATATTTATAATTAAATTTATTATATTGGTATTACATTTTATTGATTAAGTAATATAACGGTATAGTATCTATTATGTAATAATTTATATTGAGTATTAAGTTCTTATACATTTTAATACATATACATTGTACATAATAATTATGTACAAAAATCTTATATATTTATATATAGATTCATTTTAATAACATCAAAGTTATTTTATATATTATTTTACAGTTTTAATTCAAATGGTTAAATTGTATTTCATTAATTCAAATTATTATATATACTTATATTGATATATATATATATATATATATATATATATATATATATATATATATATATATATATATATATATATATATATATATATATATACATCTTTTATTAATAACAATAGTTCGTGAATCGTCGAGAATAGTCGAAGGGTAAACGTTATCCATGTAAACAGTCCAAAAATTCTGAGACTCATCATTACAGACTCTGCTCATCGTGTCGAGATTATATAACGATTAAGTTTAAATTTGGTCGAAAATTTTCGGGTCGTCACAGTACCTACCCGTTAAAGAAATTTCTTCCCTAAATTTGATCGAGGTCGTCATAGCTAACAATATAAATGTTTTTATGACGAATATGAGTTGATAACTAGAGTTTTATCATTATTGAGTAACACAGATAAAACAACTGGATTATTCGAAACGTATGAGTGAAGTTATCACAAAAAAAATGATTTGAAGAAATAAAGTTCCGTCTTAACTTTTGACGTTGTATTGGTTGAATTCCGGAATTCAAGGGATTTGAAGAAAATCTTTGAAATCTAAAAGATTTGATTCTTCGGCGAATAAGGAAATTAAGATCTCTTTTATTAAATGCGGTCACCTGTCTCGATTACTCTGTCTTATATTTCCATTATAAATTAAGCTCTTCCGTTCTATTATTCTCACCATTCTTATACTTTCTTTCTTAGTTCATACATCCAAAAGATTTGTGAAATTCTTAATTTCGTTCTAATCCTTAATATTTTCTTAATTATCATTTCTGTCATCCTTCTTTTCATTCTTCCACCAGAAGAATCTGTTTTCTCCTACTTCGCCCTTGGGTTATAGTGTCTTTAATTCTCTCGTGCCTTTATGTTACGATAAACATTGATATACACGGTTTGTAATTTATGTGTTGTTATCGAGCTTTATATTCTCCCTTATATTTCGAAGCTCTTTGCCTTTTTATTCTCTTCTCGACCCTAAGTCAAGTGAATAATGGTCCAGAATTTGTAGATATGAAATTCGGAATGAACGTAGTTAATGCTCTAAGAGAGATTGTAATAGCATGATATTGATTGATTAAATTAACAGAATCACGGAAGGATAGAAATATCACAAAAATAAGTTCTTGATATGTTTAGAGATTAAGTAGAATGTAAGAGTCGTGTAACATGACACATGATGACGTTATGGTCTGTGAATCATCACTTTCCATTAGAAACGCAGCATGACTTACTATAATATAATCACGTTGATCAAGTGTCATTATATTATACTAACTCATGCATCAGTTCCCAACACTACTTCAAAATCATTCATATTTTAAACTCGAAAGTTTCAGAATTTAAAACTAAAAAGTTTTCTTTTATGATATAACACAGATAAAGCGAAGAGATAATTAATATCGTACAAGAATATTTATGAAGATATCTTCAGAAATATTGAGGATATTTATAATGAAAGATACGATAATATCTTTGAATTTTTAGATTCACAGTGTGATGAAGAAATTCATTCACAATGATTTAGAATAATTACAAAACAAGCCAATTCGCTAAAGATTTCATCAGAAACAGAATCATCTGGATTCTTTATGTACAAGTTTAGTCCTTGTGATTTGTTCAGAGTCTCCTTCATGATTTGCTCAATCCGTCTTTCAATAACAAAATTTTTTGAGCTTTTTCAGTATGTCACTCTTTATTATCAAACTTTTGACTGTTAAAACAGTATTCAGTTTTTGCTGCTTTATCAGCTTTTTCGAAGCTCAGAGATCTGATTCGTAAGCTAGAGTGCTTTTTAGAAATTCAGAATTGACGTTCATAAGTGAAGGAGATAGAAGTTATATATATATATATATATATATATATATATATATATATATATATATATATATATATATATATATATATATATATATATATATATATATATATATATATATTCATATAATTGTTGTCGTAGAATCACTGAGAAATTTAAGATTATCGATTGATGCCTCCCGGTATTTGGTGGGGTAATTATCGTTACAAGATGTCGATGAGTTCCTGATAAGACTTCAATAGATAAATATAGTGATTTGTCAGAGAGATTTAAGCCAAAGAGTAACGAGTTTGCTGGAACGTCTATTAGTAATATGATGGAATATGAAAGGTTCTTCGGTAATAGTAAAAGAGCAAGCACATATATCAAGGTTATAATAAGGTTGATTCGAGCGAATAATTGAAGTTGACTTGCTGGAGCTGTGACAAAATTTACTACTTTGAAAATGGATTGTAAGGTTATTTTGGGTAATAATAATGCTAAAGGATCTAGGACAGATACGTCTTAAATGTTTACTCAGTTTCCGAGAGTTTTTTAGGAGCATAACTATATGCATCAACCTTTTCTTCTGTAGGTAAAGTGCGGTTGGTTCATCCTTTCGATTGAGGTATTTTCAAGAATCATGAAAGGTATGAACGCAGATTGTAATCGTCAAGGTACAAATGAGGTTTAAGATGAGATCAAGTAGCAAACTTGAAGAAATGTTTAGTTTCATATGTTAAAATTAATATTTTAATTCATTTTAATTGTTCAATGTTATTAGTCCACAGTCGATAGTCCACAGTAACAGTCCAATAATTCATATATAGTTTAATATATAATATTCGAATTAATTAATACGTATCGTGACCCGTGTACAAGTCTCAGACTCGATCACAACTCAAAGTATATATATTATTGTAGAATGAACCTCAACCCTGTATAGAGAACTCGATCATTACTGCATATAGAGTGTCTATGGTTATTCCAAATAATATATATAGATGCGTCGATACGATATGTCAAAACCTTGTATACGTGTCCTGATATTTAAAGTGCGTAAAATAAATAACAGAAATTAAATGACGATAAATTAAATTGTGAGAATTAAATTGCGATAAAATAAATTACGATAAATAAAATGTAATCAGTTAGTTAGGAACAGTTAGCTGAAAATAGTTAGCGTTGATTCTTAACAAAATTTCTCATAGTTAATTTGTTTGTTTCTAACAAATTTTATTTTGTCCAATGTTTTCTTCATTATGCCACTTGTTGGATTCTGATAGGTCAAAATGTAAATATGAAATTTGAATGAAAATGGTTATTCTGTGGTGAACGAATACGTATGTCTATGGATGTAAGTAGGATAGTAAATGATCATTAAATCAGATTCGAAGAATGTACAGTGTAACTTATTAATGTAGAATCTAAATATTACTCGGGTATTACCTACCCGTTAAAATATTTTCACCATTAATAGTTTGTACAATAAAACTTTTAGTTACAATCTATATGAAAACATATATACATATATATTTTCTTGAGACGTAATCATGGATTTAATGAGTCAATGTGATATTAAACTCATCAGATTTACGGCTAGAACTAGAGTACATAATCTCTAAAACATTAGAGATTACATAATCACCATGAAGGACGAAGATAGTTTATATAGAAAGATTCGTAGAACGATGATTATGCTTCAGGTATAGATTGCGAGGTTGAGACGTGTGATGATGTTGTTGTTGTTGTTGGTACTGGTTATGCTGCTGGTGCTGTTGATGGAGGTACTGTTGCTGTCGGTGCTACAAGTGTTGTTGGTGCTGAGGTTGGTGATGATGTTGTGTAGTAAGTATAGCTTGTAGATCAAGCACCATTCTTGTCAGGGTTTCTATCCTACTTTCTATAATTTCTATCCATCCACTCATCTGATTCGATAGATCTTGATTATCAATTCAAAGTTCCCTAACTTCTTCTAATATTCCCCTTCGATTGGTATTCAGAAGTAGAGGTTGAATATTTTATGAGATTGCAGTAATGCGACCTTCGAGGTGGAAAACTTTAGCAAGAAGGGTGAATACAGTGTTGCGCATAGGTTCACCGGTGAGTACATTGTTTTCTCCGATGTTAGGAGGTAAGTTTGGTTCGCGGTAGGGATCGCCTTCTTCATTTCTCCATCGAGTGAGTAAGTCTAGGACCCACCCCCATCTCCTCCAGAAAGAAAAATAGCTAAACGGTGGAGACACTTCCGGTTCATTGACTTTGGAGTCTACTTCAATATGCATCTCAAAATTACTTCCGGAACTAATGGAATCCAAGCTAGGTGTAGGATCCATCTCTTATGATCAGTTAGAGGATTTTTGATATGAAATGATTTTTGGTTATTGGATAATATTCTAATTATATAGAATATCTAATATAGTATAGAAGATCCCGTAGATTACGGAGGAAATTAAGGAAACGTGTCACATAAAGTCTATAGTAACATATACGCTAAGATATGGATTTGTCTATACACTATTCATGCAATCAATGCAGTAAGATGTGTCTAGACTAGGAATGATAAGAATGTAATTTCCTCAGGTTGATAAGTAGATGATTTTCAACACGAAATGATAAGCAAAACTTTTGACATGCAGACACGGTCGAATTCTAGAATTACTAATGCATCTAAAAAACTATCAGTTAGACACACTAATGCAAGACCTGGTTCGCTAAGACCACCGCTCTGATACTAACTTTCATGACCCGTCCTAATCCATCTGGACGAATACATTACATTTGGTTACATCGCGAGGTACTTGACCTCTATATGATACATTTTACAAACATTTCATTCGTTTTTAAAAGACAAACTTTCATTACATCGACAGTTGACGTCATCCATACCATTTCATAATACATCCAATTATAATTGACTTGGTAATAATCTTGATAAACTCGACGATTCGAATGCAACGTCTTTTGAAATATGTCATGAAAGACTCCAAGTAATATCTCTAATAAGAGCAAATGCACAGCGGAAGATTTCTTTCATACCTGAGAATAAACATGCTTTCAAGTGTCAACTAAAAGGTTGGTGAGTTCATTTGTTTATCATAATCATTCATTTTCATTATTTTAATAGATCACAAGAATTTCATTTCTATTTCTCATAAATGTACGTCCCATGCATAGAGACAAAAATCATTCATATGGTGAACACCTGGTAACCGACATTAACAAGATGCATATAGAATATCCCCATCATTCTGGGACACCCATCGGACATGATAATTTCGAAGTATTAAAGCATTCCAAATTCCAGAATGGGGCTTGTTGGGCCCGATAGATCTATCTTTAGGATTCGCGTCAATTTGGGGGTCTGTTCCCAAATTCTTAGGCTACCAAGCTAAAAAAGGGCATATTCGGCTTCGATCCATTCAACCATATAATGTAGTTTCAATTACTTGTGTCTATTTCGTAAAACCGTTATAAAAATAGCCCATGTATTCTCAGTCCCAAAAATATATATTGCAAAAGCATTTAAAAATGGAGCAAATGAAACTCACGATACTGTATTTTGTAGTAAAAATACATATGACGACATTGAATAATGCAGGGTTGGCCTTGGATTCACGAACCTATATCATTTGTATATTTATTAATACACATAATCGTAATCGAACAAATGTATTTATTATATCTTAATTTATATATTATATATTTAATTTGTGTATATATTCAAAATGATAAATATCTATATAATTATATTAATATATATTTGGTAAATATTATATTAAAATACTTAAGTTGTTATATATGAATATTTATATAAAAAATGTTAATATGATTATTAAATACTTATATGTAATATTACTAAGAGTATATTTTATATACAAAATGTTTACTTGGTAACATAATATCAATAATCGTAATAAAAGTTGTTTTTGATTATAATGATAATATACTACTAATAATAATAACTATAAAAATAATGATTTTATAAATAATAATAATAATACTAATTCTTATCTTAATAACTACAATGATAACGATTTTAATATTAGTGATAATAATAATAATACTAATTAATATTACTTGATAATGATGATAATATTTGTAATAATAAAAGTTATATGATTAATCTTAGTACAACTATAATAACAATAATAATAATAATAATAATAATAATAATAATAATAATAATAATAATAATAATAATGTTAATAATAATAATACTTATATCAATATTAATACTATTAATAACACTAATAATAATACTTAATGATATTTCATAATAACAAAAATGATATTAACATTCATGATACTTATATTAATACTAATGGTAACAATAATTATAATATGTGAATATGTTAATAATAATAATAATAATAATAATAATAATAATAATAATAATAATAATAATAATAATAATAATAATAATAATAATAATAATAATAATAATAGTTATAATGCTAATAATAACAATAATAATAATAATAATAATAATAATAATAATAATAATAATAATAATAATAATAATAATAATAATAATAATAATAATAATAATAATAATAATAATAATAATAATAATAACAATAATAATAATAATAATAATAGTAATAATAAAAAAAATATATGCTACCTTCCAAGTAAGCTTTTTAAAAAATAGCCGCCACCGCCCGGGCTCGAACTCAAGACCTCCTGGTTACACAAAACACCTCCCACCACTTGAATGCTTACTACTTTTCTGTAATTGATCTAATTTAAATTTATTTAACCCGAATTATCCAGTGTCCATCTCCTTCTTCTGCTTCATCACTTAACCAAAAATCGACTTACAACTTCACAATATTAACACTAGCTTGCTGTATGTTTTGTAATCGAAACCTAAATGACTTCCTTCATTTGTCTTTATTAATTAGAAACAGATAAAAAAACAAATTTTGTAACAGACCCGTTGAGTTTCTTATGAACACAGAATCAAATTTTTATTTTAAGAATATTTTGGATAAATATTATAACATGAACTCGTTTATAACTTCGAATTTCAGACTCAATCGAATGAATTAAAGTTTGAAAACTTACAGATAGTTCATGTATATGATTCCTAACATATCTGTATTCTTAGTTTTTGAGGATTGCTTCGGATTCAATCTATTGACCAAAATATAACGCGTATAGAGATACCGAGACAGTTTTCTATAATTTCAGTTTAATTCTTCACATAACAGCAGCTAATAGTATTCTGTATTCGATATTGTTAATGGACGTTCAAATTATTTCCTCCATCAATCATGAGATGTTCGGTGTTATGTAGTGAAGTTTTTGGCTCGACATATAATCACGAGGGAGCAGAGAAGCAGGAAAGAAATTACAACCTGTTTATGATTTGTAAGTATATACGCATATATATCTGTCTTTTTATAACTTATATTTAATATATTTAATATTAATATTTATTAAATATCTTAATAATAATAATACTTGTTAATATTAATAATAATAATTATTATCATATTATCATAATAATATTAATGTTAATGTTAATAACAATGATAATAATAATAAGTAACCGTAATAATAATATTAATAATAATAATAACAAAATAATATTAATGATAATAGGTAAAATGATAAGTGAAATGAAAATAATGACAATGATAATATTATTAATGATGATAATAATAATACTAATTACAATAATGTTAATATTATTAATGATAATAATAATAATATGAATACTAATAATACCACAAGAATTTATATTTCTCGAAATCATATCTATAGATTATATATTTAAAATAATAATATTAATAACACTAGTTTTGATATTACTAATGAAAGTAATAATAATATTATTATAACAATTATATTTATAATTAAATTTATTATATTGGTATTACATTTTATTGATTAAGTAATATAACAGTATAGTATCTATTATGTAATAATTTATATTGAGTATTAAGTTCTTATACATTTTAATACATATACATTGTACATAATAATTATGTACAAAAATCGTATATATTTATATATAGATTCATTTTAATAACATCATAGTTATTTTATATATTATTTTTCAGTTTTAATTCAAATGGTTAAATTGTATTTCATTAATTCAAATTATTATATATATATATATATATATATATATATATATATATATATATATATATATATATATATATACATCTTTTATTAACAACAATAGTTTGTGAATCGTCGGGAATAGTTGAAGGGTACATGTTATCCATGTAAACAGTCCAAAAATTATGAGACTCATCATTACAGACTCTGCTCATCGTGTCAAGATTATATAATGATTAAGTTTAAATTTGGTCAAAAATTTCTGGGTCGTCACACAAAAACAAGTACAAAGCTATGAAGGCTCGGATGAAGGAAAGTGCAAAGGCTGATAAGAAGGGAAAGAAGCCATAAAAGGTTCTAGTTGCTGAGCATCATGATTGGGATCAAACCAGCTCTTCTTCATCTTCTGACAATGATACTGATGATGATGATGCTGGTTATGCTGTGAGGATGATGATGATGCTGGTTTGATGGCCAAGAAGGTCGAGGAGTCTGATGAGGATGATAATGGTAGTATATTTTGTAGTGACCCGAACTTTTCCATGTTTATATATATTAATTGAGATTGATATTTACATGATTAAATGTTTCCAACATGTTAAGCAATCAAACTTGTTAAGACTTGATTAATTGAAATAGGTTTCATATAGACAATTGACCACCCAAGTTGACCGGTGATTCACGAACGTTAAAACTTGTAAAAACTATATGATGACATATATATGGTTATATATATAGTTAACATGATATTATGATATGTAAACATATCATTAAGTATATTAACAATGAACTACATATGTAAAAACAAGACTACTAACTTAATGATTTTGAAACGAGACATATATGTAACGATTATCGTTGTAACGACATTTAATGTATATATATCATATTAAGAGATATTCGTACATCATAATATCATGATAATATAATAATTTAAAATCTCTTTTGATATTATAAACATTGGGTTAACAACATTTAACAAGATCGTTAACCTAAAGGTTTCAAAACAACATTTACATGTAACGACTAACGATGACTTAACGACTCAGTTAAAATGTATATACATGTAGTGTTTTAATATGTATTCATACACTTTTGAAAGACTTCAAGACACTTATCAAAATACTTCTACTTAACAAAAATGCTTACAATTACATCCTCGTTCAGTTTCATCAACAATTCTACTCGTATGCACCCGTATTCGTACTCGTACAATACACAGCTTTTAGATGTATGTACTATTGGTATATACACTCCAATGATCAGCTCTTAGCAGCCCATGTGAGTCACCTAACACATGTGGGAACCATCATTTGGCAACTAGCATGAAATATCTCATAAAATTACAAAAATATGAGTAATCATTCATGACTTATTTACATGAAAACAAAATTACATATCCTTTATATCTAATCCATACACCAACGACCAAAAACACCTACAAACACTTTCATTCTTCAATTTTCTTCATCTAATTGATCTCTCTCAAGTTCTATCTTCAAGTTCTAAGTGTTCTTCATAAATTCCAAAAGTTCTAGTTTCATAAAATCAAGAATACTTTCAAGATTGCTAGCTCACTTCCAATCTTGTAAGGTGATCATCCAACCTCAAGAAATCTTTGTTTCTTACAGTAGGTTATCATTCTAATACAAGGTAATAATCATATTCAAACTTTGGTTCAATTTCTATAACTATAACAATCTTATTTCAAGTGATGATCTTACTTGAACTTGTTTTCGTGTCATGATTTTGCTTCAAGAACTTTGAGCCATCCAAGGATCCATTGAAGCTAGATCCATTTTTCTCTTTTCCAGTAGGTTCATCCAAGGAACTTAAGGTAGTAATGATGTTCATAACATCATTCGATTCATACATATAAAGCTATCTTATTCGAAGGTTTAAACTTGTAATCACTAGAACATAGTTTAGTTAATTCTAAACTTGTTCGCAAACAAAAGTTAATCCTTCTAACTTGACTTTTAAAATCAACTAAACACATGTTCTATATCTATATGATATGCTAACTTAATGATTTAAAACCTGGAAACACGAAAAACACCGTAAAACCGGATTTACGCCGTCGTAGTAACACCGCGGGCTGTTTTGGGTTAGTTAATTAAAAACTATGATAAACTTTGATTTAAAAGTTGTTATTCTGAGAAAATGATTTTTATTATGAACATGAAACTATATCCAAAAATTATGGTTAAACTCAAAGTGGAAGTATATTTTCTAAAATGGTCATCTAGACGTCGTTCTTTCGACTGAAATGACTACCTTTACAAAAACGACTTGTAACTTATTTTTCCGACTATAAACCTATACTTTTTCTATTTAGATTCATAAAATAGAGTTCAATATGAAACCATAGCAATTTGATTCACTCAAAACGGATTTAAAATGAAGAAGTTATGGGTAAAACAAGATTGGATAATTTTTCTCATTTTAGCTACGTGAAAATTGGTAACAAATCTATTCCAACCATAACTTAATCAACTTGTATTGTATATTATGTAATCTTGAGATACCATAGACACGTATACAATGTTTCGACCTATCATGTCGACACATCTATATATATTTCGGAACAACCATAGACACTCTATATGTGAATGTTGGAGTTAGCTATACAGGGTTGAGGTTGATTCCAAAATATATATAGTTTGAGTTGTGATCAATATTGAGATACGTATACACTGGGTCGTGGATTGATTCAAGATAATATTTATCGATTTATTTCTGTACATCTAACTGTGGACAACTAGTTGTAGGTTACTAACGAGGACAGCTGACTTAATAAACTTAAAACATCAAAATATATTAAAAGTGTTGTAAATATATTTTGAACATACTTTGATATATATGTATATGTTGTTATAGGTTCGTGAATCAACCAGTGGCCAAGTCTTACTTCCCGACGAAGTAAAAATCTGTGAAAGTGAGTTATAGTCCCACTTTTAAAATCTAATATTTTTGGGATGAGAATACATGCAGGTTTTATAAATGATTTACAAAATAGACACAAGTACGTGAAACTACATTCTATGGTTGAATTATCGAAATCGAATATGCCCCTTTTTATTAAGTCTGGTAATCTAAGAATTAGGGAACAGACACCCTAATTGACGCGAATCCTAAAGATAGATCTATTGGGCCTAACAAACCCCATCCAAAGTACCGGATGCTTTAGTACTTCGAAATTTATATCATATCCGAAGGGTGTCCCGGAATGATGGGGATATTCTTATATATGCATCTTGTTAATGTCGGTTACCAGGTGTTCACCATATGAATGATTTTTATCTCTATGTATGGGATGTGTATTGAAATATGAAATCTTGTGGTCTATTGTTACGATTTGATATATATAGGTTAAACCTATAACTCACCAACATTTATGTTGACGTTTAAAGCATGTTTATTCTCAGGTGAATACTAAGAGCTTCCGCTGTCGCATACTTAAATAAGGACGAGATTTGGAGTCCATGCTTGTATGATATTGTGTAAAAACTGCATTCAAGAAACTTATTTTGTTGTAACATATTTGTATTGTAAACCATTATGTAATGGTCGTGTGTAAACAGGATATTTTAGATTATCATTATTTGATAATCTACGTAAAGCTTTTTAAACCTTTATTGATGAAATAAAGGTTATGGTTTGTTTTAAAATGAATGCAGTCTTTGAAAAACGTCTCATATAGAGGTCAAAACCTCGCAACGAAATCAATTAATATGGAACGTTTTTAATCAATAAGAACGGGACATTTCAGTTGGTATCCGAGCGTTGGTCTTAGAGAACCAGAAAAATTGCATTAGTGTGTCTTATCGAGTTTGTTAGGATGCATTAGTGATTCTGGACTTCGACCGTGTTTTCTTTAAAAATGATTGCTTAACATTTTTGTTGGAAACTATATATTTTTAACATATGAATATTATGTGATATATTAATCTCTTAACGTGTTTGATATTATGTGATAGATGTCTACCTCTAGAACAAGTCCCATTGACTCACCTAATAATAATGAAGAGTCAAATGTAAATTGGAATTATTCGTGGACTGATTCACAAGTTCCCGAAGAGGAACCGGAAGAAGAGTCGGAACCGGAAGAAGAATCGGAACCGGACGAAGAATCGGAACCGGAAGAAGAATCGGAACCGGTGGGGGAAATAATAAAACGGTTAAGTAAAAGAGAATCCTCAACCAACCGACCAAGGTTAATTATGGTCAATGGTGTTTCCGCCAAGGAAGCAAAATATTGGGAGGATTACCAATTCTCCGATGAATCGGATTCCGACGAGAATTCCAATGATGTTATAGAAATTACCCCAACTGAATTTAAAAAGGCAAAAGAAAATAATAAGGGAAAGGGCATAAAAATAGAGAAATCTAATTCCAACCCCGATGAACTTTATATGTATCGTCAACCCCCGAAGTTCTTAAGTTGTAACAATGACCCGGGAACCTCTAAACCACCAGGTTTTTCTAAACCAATGTGGACAACGACGGCTCGTATTAGGGGAACATCATATATCCCTAGAAACTTGGCAAAACGAACCAAAATTGAAGAAGAAGAAATGACCGAGTTGGAATAAGATAGTTGTATTCGTGTGGTGTAATATATGTAATATAGTGTTCTTATGCTTTATGATATATGTAAAAATTGCTTGTATTAATAAGTATTTTTTTATGAATCTAACTCTTGTCTATTTTACAGTTTAAAAACACAAAATGGATAGACAACCCAATATTTTAAGAGACCTACCCGGAGACATGATTGATGAAATCTTGTCTAGAGTCGGCCAGAATTCCTCGGCACAACTATTTAAGGCCAGATCAGTTTGTAAGACATTCGAAGAACGTTCCAAGAATGTCTTGGTTTATAAGAGACTTTCGTTTGAAAGATGGGGGATATCACATTGGGAAACCCATAAGTTACGATGTGTTTACTTTGACGCATATATTGCGGGGAACCCAAATGCTATTTTACGCAACGGGTTAAGAAATTATTTTGACTCAATATATCCGAATATTGGACTTCGTGATTTAGAAAAAGCGGCTAACATGCAACATAAAGAAGCATGTTATGCTTACGGATTAGTAATGTTCGCTTCTCACCAAAGTGAGAACAAGAACATCGGGCTACAACTATTAAACAAAACGTTTCCACAAGTGACGGAGTCGGTAATTGGGGTAAGAAATGAGGTTTTTAGATTATTACGGGACTGTTGGACATTACGTAACCCTCGTCCCTTTGACGACGTTACAACACGCTGTCTTATCAATGGCCATAACGGTTATGTTGTACAAGACCAAGGATGGGAAGTAGTCCTAGTAAAACCAGAATGCATGACTTGTTTCTGGACGTATGAATTACGTGTCTTTATTGCCTTTGCTGAACGACTTGTGTACTAGCTAGAATTATCTTCACAACTATCTTGTATCAAAGTTATTGTGTGCTATATTTCATGCTTTATGTAAAATAAGCGGTATTGTAAGTTTGTAAAATATTGTATAAAAGTTTGAACGCGAAATATTATTATAATCAGTTTTTCATATAGAATTGTAGTAGTTGAATTGTATATTAGCTACTAAGTATGAACTTAACGGGTAGGTACTACCCGAATTTAAACTTATAAAACGCTAATATGAAGAAAAAGCTTTTATAAATGAGTTCATATTATGCTACGAAATACTATTAACTACTCTTAATATTCTGTATGATTAACTTGTTCCATTTGACTATTTTGAAGGAAATGGCACCGACTACTCGACACACCGTGAATATGAATGAAGAGGAATTCCGTACTTTTCTAGCTTCAAACATAGCCGCAGTACAGGCTGCGCTACATACCAACAATAACCTTGGATCTAGCAGTACAGGAAATCGTGTAGGATGCACCTACAAAGAATTCACTGCCTGCAAACCTTTGGAATTTGATGGAACCGAAGGACCGATCGGATTGAAACGGTGGACCGAGAAGGTCGAATCGGTGTTTGCCATAAGTAAGTGTACTGAAGAGGACAAAGTGAAGTATGCTACGCATACCTTCACAGGTTCTACGTTAACATGGTGGAATACGTATCTAGAGCAGGTGGGACAAGACGATGCGTACGCACTACCGTGGTCAGCATTCAAGCACTTGATGAACGAGAAGTACCGTCCCAGAACCGAGGTCAATAAGCTCAAGACAGAACTTAGAGGGTTACGAACCCAAGGATTTGATATTACCACGTATGAAAGACGATTCACAGAATTGTGCCTATTGTGTCCGGGAGCGTTCGAAGATGAGGAAGAGAAGATCGACGCGTTTGTGAAAGGATTACCGGAAAGAATCCAAGAAGATATAAGTTCACACGAGCCCGCCTCCATACAACAGGCATGTAGAATGGCTCACAAACTAGTGAACCAGATTGAAGAAAGAATTAAAGAACAGACTGCTGAAGAGGCCAATGTGAAGCAAGTCAAAAGAAAGTGGGAGGAAAACGGTGATAAGAATCACCAATACAACAACAACAGCAATTACAACAATAATCGCAACAATTATCCCAACAATCGCAACATCAATCGCAACTACAACAAACGGCCCAACAACAACAACAACAACAACAACAACAACAACAGTAACTACAACAATCATCCCAACAACAATAATAACCGCAACAACAACAACAATCAGAAGCAGCTATGCCAAAGGTGTGAAAAGAATCACTCGGGGTTCTGCACCAAATTTTGCAACAAGTGTAAAAGAAATGGGCATAGCGCGGCGAAGTGTGAGGTCTACGTACCAGGGGTTAATAGAACGAAAGGAACAAATGGTGTTGGAACGAGTAATGGCGGAGCAAGTAGTGTCGGAGCAAGTTATGCCAATGTAGTTTGTTATAAATGTGGAAAACCGGGCCACATTATTAGAAATTGCCCGAACCAGGAGAACACGAATGGACAAGGCCGCGGAAGAGTTTTCAATATTAATGCGGCAGAGGCACAAGAAGACCCGGAGCTTGTTACGGGTACGTTTCTTATTGACAATAAATCTGCTTACGTTTTATTTGATTCGGGTGCGGATAGAAGCTATATGAGTAGAGATTTTTGTGCTAAATTAAGTTGTCCATTGACGCCTTTGGATAGTAAATTTTTACTCGAATTAGCAAATGGTAAATTAATTTCAGCAGATAATATATGTCGGAATCGAGAAATTAAACTGGTTAGCGAAACATTTAAGATTGATTTGATACCAGTAGAGTTAGGGAGTTTTGATGTGATAATCGGTATGGACTGGTTGAAAGAAGTGAAAGCAGAGATCGTTTGTTACAAAAATGCAATTCGCATTATACGAGAAAAAGGAAAACCCTTAATGGTGTACGGAGAAAAGGGAAACACGAAGCTACATCTTATTAGTAATTTGAAGGCACAAAAACTAATAAGAAAAGGTTGCTATGCTGTTCTAGCACACGTCGAGAAAGTACAAACTGAAGAAAAGAGCATCAATGATGTTCCCATTGCAAAAGAATTTCCCGATGTATTTCCGAAAGAATTACCGGGATTACCCCCACATCGATCCGTTGAATTTCAAATAGATCTTGTACCAGGAGCTGCACCAATAGCTCGTGCTCCTTACAGACTCGCACCCAGCGAGATGAAAGAAATGCAAAGCCAATTACAAGAACTTTTAGAGCGTGGTTTCATTCGACCAAGCACATCACCGTGGGGAGCTCCTGTTTTGTTTGTCAAGAAGAAAGATGGTACATTCAGGTTGTGTATCGACTACCGAGAGTTGAACAAACTTACCATCAAGAACCGCTACCCACTACCGAGAATCGACGACTTATTTGATCAACTACAAGGCTCGTCTGTTTATTCAAAGATTGACCTACGTTCCGGGTACCATCAAATGCGGGTGAAAGAAGATGATATTCCAAAGACTGCTTTCAGAACACGTTACGGTCATTACGAGTTTATGGTCATGCCGTTTGGTTTAACTAATGCACCAGCTGTGTTCATGGACCTTATGAACCGAGTGTGTGGACCATACCTTGACAAGTTTGTCATTGTTTTCATTGATGACATACTTATTTACTCAAAGAATGACCAAGAACACGGTGAACATTTGAGAAAGGTGTTAGAAGTATTGAGGAAAGAAGAATTGTACGCTAAGTTTTCAAAGTGTGCATTTTGGTTGGAAGAAGTTCAATTCCTCGGTCACATAGTGAACAAAGAAGGTATTAAGGTGGATCCGACAAAGATAGAAACTGTTGAAAAGTGGGAAACCCCGAAAACTCCGAAACACATACGCCAGTTTTTAGGACTAGCTGGTTACTACAGAAGGTTCATCCAAGACTTTTCCAGAATAGCAAAACCCTTGACTGCATTAACGCATAAAGGGAAGAAATTTGAATGGAATGATGAACAAGAGAAAGCGTTTCAGTTATTGAAGAAAAAGCTAACTACGGCACCTATATTGTCATTGCCTGAAGGGAATGATGATTTTGTGATTTATTGTGACGCATCAAAGCAAGGTCTCGGTTGTGTATTAATGCAACGAACGAAGGTGATTGCTTATGCGTCTAGACAATTGAAGATTCACGAACAAAATTATACGACGCATGATTTGGAATTAGGCGCGGTTGTTTTTGCATTAAAGACTTGGAGGCACTACTTATATGGGGTCAAAAGTATTATATATACCGACCACAAAAGTCTTCAACACATATTTAATCAGAAACAACTGAATATGAGGCAGCGTAGGTGGATTGAATTGTTGAATGATTACGACTTTGAGATTCGTTACCACCCGGGGAAGGCAAATGTGGTAGCCGATGCCTTGAGCAGGAAGGACAGAGAACCCATTCGAGTAAAATCTATGAATATAATGATTCATAATAACCTTACTACTCAAATAAAGGAGGCGCAACAAGGAGTTTTAAAAGAGGGAAATTTAAAGGATGAAATACCCAAAGGATCGGAGAAGCATCTTAATATTCGGGAAGACGGAACCCGGTATAGGGCTGAAAGGATTTGGGTACCAAAATTTGGAGATATGAGAGAAATGGTACTTAGAGAAGCTCATAAAACCAGATACTCAATACATCCTGGAACGGGGAAGATGTACAAGGATCTCAAGAAACATTTTTGGTGGCCGGGTATGAAAGCCGATGTTGCTAAATACGTAGGAGAATGTTTGACGTGTTCTAAGGTCAAAGCTGAGCATCAGAAACCATCAGGTCTACTTCAACAACCTGAAATCCCGGAATGAAAATGGGAAAACATTACCATGGATTTCATCACTAAATTGCCAAGGACTGCAAGTGGTTTTGATACTATTTGGGTAATAGTTGATCGTCTCACCAAATCAGCACACTTCTTGCCAATAAGAGAAGATGACAAGATGGAGAAGTTAGCACGACTGTATTTGAAGGAAGTCATCTCCAGACATGGAATACCAATCTCTATTATCTCTGATAGGGATGGCAGATTTATTTCAAGATTCTGGCAGACATTACAGCAAGCATTAGGAACTCGTCTAGACATGAGTACTGCCTATCATCCACAAACTGATGGGCAGAGCGAAAGGACGATACAAACGCTTGAAGACATGCTACGAGCATGTGTTATTGATTTCGGAAACAGTTGGGATCGACATCTACCATTAGCAGAATTTTCCTACAACAACAGCTACCATTCAAGCATTGAGATGGCGCCGTTTGAAGCACTTTATGGTAGAAAGTGCAGGTCTCCGATTTGTTGGAGTGAAGTGGGGGATAGACAGATTACGGGTCCGGAGATTATACAAGAAACTACCGAGAAGATCATCCAAATTCAACAACGGTTGAAAACCGCCCAAAGTCGACAAAAGAGCTACGCTGACATTAAAAGAAAAGATATAGAATTTGAAATTGGAGAGATGGTCATGATTAAAGTTGCACCTTGGAAAGGCGTTGTTCGATTTGGTAAACGAGGGAAATTAAATCCAAGGTATATTGGACCTTTCAAGATTATTGATCGTGTCGGACCAGTAGCTTACCGACTTGAGTTACCTCAACAACTCGCGGCTGTACATAACACTTTCCACGTCTCGAATTTGAAGAAATGTTTTGCTAAAGAAGATCTCACTATTCCGTTAGATGAAATCCAAATCAACGAAAAACTTCAATTCATCGAAGAACCCGTCGAAATAATGGATCGTGAGGTTAAAAGACTTAAGCAAAACAAGATACCAATTGTTAAGGTTCGATGGAATGATCGTAGAGGACCCGAGTTCACCTGGGAGCGTGAAGATCAGATGAAGAAGAAATACCCGCATCTATTTCCAGAAGATTCGTCAACACCTTCAACAGCTTAAAATGTCGGGACGAAATTTATTTAACGGGTAGGTACTGTAGTGACCCGAACTTTTCCATGTTTATATATATTAATTGAGATTGATATTTACATGATTAAATTTTTCCAACATGTTAAGCAATCAAACTTGTTAAGACTTGATTAATTGAAATAGGTTTCATATAGACAATTGACCACCCAAGTTGACCGGTGATTCACGAACGTTAAAACTTGTAAAAACTATATGATGACATATATATGGTTATATATATAGTTAACATGATATTATGATATGTAAACATATCATTAAGTATATTAACAATGAACTACATATGTAAAAACAAGACTACTAACTTAATGATTTTGAAACGAGACATATATGTAACGATTATCGTTGTAACGACATTTAATGTATATATATCATATTAAGAGATATTCGTACATCATAATATCATGATAATATAATAATTTAAAATCTCTTTTGATATTATAAACATTGGGTTAACAACATTTAACAAGATCGTTAACCTAAAGGTTTCAAAACAACATTTACATGTAACGACTAACGATGACTTAACGACTCAGTTAAAATGTATATACATGTAGTGTTTTAATATGTATTCATACACTTTTGAAAGACTTCAATACACTTATCAAAATACTTCTACTTAACAAAAATGCTTACAATTACATCCTCGTTCAGTTTCATCAACAATTCTACTCGTATGCACCCGTATTCGTACTCGTACAATACACAGCTTTTAGATGTATGTACTATTGGTATATACACTCCAATGATCAGCTCTTAGCAGCCCATGTGAGTCACCTAACACATGTGGGAACCATCATTTGGCAACTAGCATGAAATATCTCATAAAATTACAAAAATATGAGTAATCATTCATGACTTATTTACATGAAAACAAAATTACATATCCTTTATATCTAATCCATACACCAACGACCAAAAACAACTACAAACACTTTCATTCTTCAATTTTCTTCATCTAATTGATCTCTCTCAAGTTCTATCTTCAAGTTCTAAGTGTTCTTCATAAATTCCAAAAGTTCTAGTTTCATAAAATCAAGAATACTTTCAAGATTGCTAGCTCACTTCCAATCTTGTAAGGTGATCATCCAACCTCAAGAAATCTTTGTTTCTTACAGTAGGTTATCATTCTAATACAAGGTAATAATCATATTCAAACTTTGGTTCAATTTCTATAACTATAACAATCTTATTTCAAGTGATGATCTTACTTGAACTTGTTTTCGTGTCATGATTTTGCTTCAAGAACTTTGAGCCATCCAAGGATCCATTGAAGCTAGATCCATTTTTCTCTTTTCCAGTAGGTTCATCCAAGGAACTTAAGGTAGTAATGATGTTCATAACATCATTCGATTCATACATATAAAGCTATCTTATTCGAAGGTTTAAACTTGTAATCACTAGAACATAGTTTAGTTAATTCTAAACTTGTTCGCAAACAAAAGTTAATCCTTCTAACTTGACTTTTAAAATCAACTAAACACATGTTCTATATCTATATGATATGCTAACTTAATGATTTAAAACCTGGAAACACGAAAAACACCGTAAAACCGGATTTACGCCGTCGTAGTAACACCGCGGGCTGTTTTGGGTTAGTTAATTAAAAACTATGATAAACTTTGATTTAAAAGTTGTTATTCTGAGAAAATGATTTTTATTATGAACATGAAACTATATCCAAAAATTATGGTTAAACTCAAAGTGGAAGTATATTTTCTAAAATGGTCATCTAGACGTCGTTCTTTCGACTGAAATGACTACCTTTACAAAAACGACTTGTAACTTATTTTTCCGACTATAAACCTATACTTTTTCTATTTAGATTCATAAAATAGAGTTCAATATGAAACCATAGCAATTTGATTCACTCAAAACGGATTTAAAATGAAGAAGTTATGGGTAAAACAAGATTGGATAATTTTTCTCATTTTAGCTACGTGAAAATTGGTAACAAATCTATTCCAACCATAACTTAATCAACTTGTATTGTATATTATGTAATCTTGAGATACCATAGACACGTATACAATGTTTCGACCTATCATGTCGACACATCTATATATATTTCGGAACAACCATAGACACTCTATATGTGAATGTTGGAGTTAGCTATACAGGGTTGAGGTTGATTCCAAAATATATATAGTTTGAGTTGTGATCAATACTGAGATACGTATACACTGGGTCGTGGATTGATTCAAGATAATATTTATCGATTTATTTCTGTACATCTAACTGTGGACAACTAGTTGTAGGTTACTAACGAGGACAGCTGACTTAATAAACTTAAAACATCAAAATATATTAAAAGTGTTGTAAATATATTTTGAACATACTTTGATATATATATGTATATGTTGTTATAGGTTCGTGAATCAACCAGTGGCCAAGTCTTACTTCCCGACGAAGTAAAAATCTGTGAAAGTGAGTTATAGTCCCACTTTTAAAATCTAATATTTTTGGGATGAGAATACATGCAGGTTTTATAAATGATTTACAAAATAGACACAAGTACATGAAACTACATTCTATGGTTGAATTATCGAAATCGAATATGCCCCTTTTTATTAAGTCTGGTAATCTAAGAATTAGGGAACAGACACCCTAATTGACGCGAATCCTAAAGATAGATCTATTGGGCCTAACAAACCCCATCCAAAGTACCGGATGCTTTAGTACTTCGAAATTTATATCATATCCGAAGGGTGTCCCGGAATGATGGGGATATTCTTATATATGCATCTTGTTAATGCCGGTTACCAGGTGTTCACCATATGAATGATTTTTATCTCTATGTATGGGATGTGTATTGAAATATGAAATATTGTGGTCTATTGTTACGATTTGATATATATAGGTTAAACCTATAACTCACCAACATTTCTGTTGACGTTTAAAGCATGTTTATTCTCAGGTGAATACTAAGAGCTTCCGCTGTCGCATACTTAAATAAGGACGAGATTTGGAGTCCATGCTTGTATGATATTGTGTAAAAACTGCATTCAAGAAACTTATTTTGTTGTAACATATTTGTATTGTAAACCATTATGTAATGGTCGTGTGTAAACAGGATATTTTAGATTATCATTATTTGATAATCTACGTAAAGCTTTTTAAACCTTTATTGATGAAATAAAGGTTATGGTTTGTTTTAAAATGAATGCAGTCTTTGAAAAACGTCTCATATAGAGGTCAAAACCTCGCAACGAAATCAATTAATATGGAACGTTTTTAATCAATAAGAACGGGACATTTCATATTTTTGGCTGATATGAGGGAAGCTGATCAGAAAAAGGATTCACCTCAATGGAAATCTGAAATGCTGTATAAGGTTGATAATTTTCGAACTTATACTGATGATGAAAAAGCTGAAATGTTTGACTACCTAAGAGTTGATTTTTGTAGAGGCAGTAAACGTGAAGAAGTTTTGAAAAATGATAAAAAAATCTTTAAATGATAAACTTAAAAGCAAAACTGATGAAATTAAGATCTTGAAGGATGAAATTTCAAAACTTGAAAAACAAAATTTTGCTTTAAAGTCTCTTCACGTTGAGACAGCAGATGTTAAGAACCAGCTAAACGACCTCAAGAAGGTTGTTGCTTCTTGGTGTACATCTGCTCAACGCACAGCTAAGTGTGTAAATGAGCAGGTGCCTGCCCAAGTTGAAGCTTTCTTTGTTGGTGACTATGCTGCTATTGCTTCTTACGCAGAAGTTACTTACATGGACCCCATTCTTGAAATAGATCCGGAAGCTGTCTTGCCAAATACCTTTGCCAAGTAAAAAGGTCTTAACAAATAAGTTTGTCAGACCTACTGAGACCCCACCACTGTCCATGAAGGAAATTTTGGAGGATGAAGTAAATCCAAGGAAACCAGTACTTCAATTGGTGAAACTACTGATCCCTCAGGTATTTACTATATAACTCCAAAGGAAAGACGCATTAAAAGGGAAATCACTGAAAACAATCAAAGAAAGTTAAAATCAATTGATTCCCCTTCGTGTTCAAATTTCACCAATGCTGAGCCAGCTGATGAAAATTGTACTGGTCAACCAGTAACTGCTGACAAGCCAGTAAAATGCAATACTAGCAAGTCAAAGGCAGCAATCAAGAATCACAAGAATCGACCAGTATCAGCTACCGGGTCAGTAAATTCCCACACTGACTCGTCGAACAACAAAAGCAAAGCAGTATACCATGATTATGGTACTGGTTCTAAAAGAAAAGATGCCCTTAAGGGAAAAGCTAAAGTGAACCAAATTGTGGAATCATGTGTTGAGTCATCTATCTGAAGGTATTTCGTATGCCCGAGAGACATATTAAATTAATGTGGCTAATGTGTTATGATCCAAGTCAGGTCATACCCAATAACAAGCTTACCAACACTTTATATGTATTTAATCTTAACGACTGGATCGTTAAATAAATACGAGACACTTGAACTTTAGAAAATCAGTTTTCTAAAATGTTATTACTTGAAATAAATTATTTGGATAATTTTTATTTAATTATTTATAGGTTTAAATAATTATGTTGTGTTATATTTTATAAAATTGGTTTATAAAATAAGTGACTTAACAAATGCATACTTTATATAATAAGTTTTATATAAATTACAAAGTATTTTATAACAAGTTTTATAAAATATAAACCTTATTATATAATTAAAAGTGTGCAGAATTTTGGAGTCTCCAAGGAGACACCCATGCCTTGTTTTGTCACTTTTAAGATAGCACAACTCCTAAGGTACATGCTTAAGTAGTTTACCAAAGCCTTGACTCAAGTAAGACATGCAAAATACACTTAAACACATAAAAGAAAACTACAAAAAAAAACTTTTTGCTGCTGCTGTCTTTTCCCGTGACCAAAGAGGGAAGAAAAAGGGTTCTTCATTTGATTTTGAAAGTTCTAATTAAGTGTCAAATAAATCCTAACTAAAAGCTAGGGTGTTGGTGCAAAGTTTAGGGTATAACAACTTGAGGTTTCATACTTTTGAAGCTCCATTCATCATCATCTTCTTCATCATCAACTACATAGCTTGGAGAAGGTATAATCTCTTATCTATCTTGTAGTTTGTAAGTATGTTTCACAACTTGATCCTAATTGGGATTTAACTTTAATTGGTTAAAGTTTAACAAGTCTAAAATTGGTAATTACATGCTTCCGCTAAGTTTGATTCTTATTATGTTTTAAGCATTTTGGAACTTGTTAAATCCTAACAATGGTATCTGGAGCCGGAGTTGATGGAATATGCTTCAAGATGATTTATTATACCCACTATATTTTTGCATTTTATGTACATGCATGAAAGAAAAATGCAAAAATTAATGGGTTTGGGTGGGTATGTTATTTAGGCCGAATTGTTTGAGTCCCAAAATGGGTTTTGGGCTCTTCCATTTTGGTCATATTTGTTGTATGTAGAAGTTCACAATCAAGTCTTGACCTTTTGTTTGGATGATTATTAATAATTCATTTGGTATGTAATATTAATTCCTTCATGTGGTTGTAATATTCATTCAATTTGGTTTGTAATTATATTATTTTGGTTATGTAATTTATTTTATATTTGGCATGTAAAATAGATTAGGTTGTAATTTCAATTTTTAGACAAAATGTATTAGGATATATATTTTGTAAAAAGATGAAGATGATGAAGACTTGAAGAACACAAGTACAAGCATTTGGATGCAAGGTTAAGTGAGAGGTTAAAACCTCTTACTTTGTGTTTCACCCATTGACCGGTGGCATTTTGTTTTCGGCTAAACAAAATGTCTACCAAAAAGCTTGATTGTGAACATTTGTTTTGCATGCGTGGTTGTTTTAATTCCTTGTATGATTGTGGATTGTGTATTTTACTACAACAAGTTATAACACAAGTTAACAACAAGCAAAACTACAATTTAATTGGTTAAATTATTAACAACATGAAATTTACCAAACCACAATTTAATCGCTTAAATTAAAAATGGCAAAAGGACATTAATAAATGGTTATTAAGAACACTAAAAGGATTATAATAAATGGTTGGTGAATCACATATATAAAATGGTTTATATTAAGTAATTGGCTAAATTACAAGACTTGAAAATGGATTTCAAATGAACCATACACTAAATGCATGTTGGTGTATGGCATAAAAGTTTTCTTAAACTAGAAATAATGAAAACTAAAAATCCCTTATTCACAAGGCAAACAAGTTACACGCCATCTGTAACGACCCGCACTTTTCCGATCGTTCTATACTTATGAGATTAATATTTACATAAATTAAACCTCACCAACATGATAAGCAATCCAAATTGTTGAGACTTATGTTTTTGAAAAGAGTTTTACACAACGTTTGACCGTCTAGTTTGACCGATGATATCACGAACTATACAATATATGATAATTATACATACATATTTAACATGATCTAAGGATGTTTTAATATCTCATTTTGTATTAATAACAAAAAGTCATAAGTATATTTTGAAACTACTAACTTAAGTTTTCAAAACAATAACCTACGTAACGTTATTTGACATAAATACTGATGATTTATAATGTTTATACATATATCGTATAAGTAATGTATTTAATCATTTTTAAAGGGCTTTTATACATAAAACAATATAAGTATATTTACAAAAGATAGTTATATTTGAATTCTCGTTCCGTTTCCTCAATAATCCTATACGTATATCTAGGGTACTATACACAGCTTCTAGAAGTATTTACTATTGGTATATACCAATAGAAATCTTCAATTATTGGAATAATATGTCATTCATGACATAATAAATTTTAACTTATCTTAGATATTTTCACTAAAAACCAAATTTTCAAGCCTATAAATAAGCACCATTTCTAACTCATTTTTACACATTCATTTTCCAAATTTTACTTCCAATTTTCACACACACTTTCAAGAACTCTCTCAACTTTTATTTTACTACTTCTTTCCAGCAACTTTATATTTTAAACTTGAGGTAAAAACTCTACTTCAACTCTTTTTCAATTCATATATTTAAAGCTATATATATAAGAGTTTATAAACTAGAACATAGTTTGAATGATTTCAAACTTGTTCGCAAACTAAATAGATCCTTCTAACTTAACTTTTAAAATACTTCAAGACCTGTAACATATCTTAATTATATGCTAACTTAACAAGGTATAACTTGGTTTTTCAAAGAACACCTTAAAAACTGAATTTACGACGTCGGAGTGCAACCGGGGGCTGTTTTGGGTTGGATAATTAAAAACCATCTTAAACTTTGAATTGGAGGTTTATTTTCTGGAAAAATGATTTTTACTATGAATATGATAACACATAAAAATTTCATGATTTAACTCAAAGTATAAGTATTTTTAGAAAAATAATAATTTGAGGTTGTTTACATGATGGAAAATGATTAACTTCATAAGTTTCACTAAAGTTTGACCTATGCCGTGTGATTTTGAATACAAACTAAGGTATTTACAGTTCATAGTCTTAAAGAGGGACTCGATCCAAGGAGATGGCAAGTTGAATCAACGAAAACGGAGTTGTAACGAAGAAACTATGACCGAAACAAAATCGGATATCCAAGACTAGTTTAGCCACGAAAATAATTGGGAAAAAATTAAATAAATCACATCTTTTTAAGTTAACATGATATTTTATATATATGTACTTATAATTCAATTTTATATGGTTCAGGATCACCCGTAAACAACACGAGAAGATTAATCATAAGATCCCATGATTGTACGCAACACGTCATTTGACAACACCGGTACTTTATGTACGCAACACGTCATTTGACAACACCGGTACCATGGGTCAAGATTAATCTCGACCAATACATATACGATGGGGTTTTATTTATTTCGTTGGGGGTTTTATTTATTTCATTGCGGGTATATTAAACATCTAAAAATGAACCATTAAAATTGAATTACTAACAACGAACTGCTAACTACGGACTAAGGAATTATTCAAAGTATTAAAAGTATAACAAGTATATATATGTGACGTTTGTTTAAAAAGAAAAGGTATTGATATATTATATATGGATAGGTTCGTGATATCAACCGGAGACCAAGTCAAATTATATATATATCTTCAAGACGAAAGTGAGTATATAGTCCCACTTTTAAACTCTAAATATTTCGGGATGAGAATACATGTATTTTATGTTTTACGTTATGGACACAAGTAACTGAAAAATATATTCTACGTTGAGTTGTACCACTGGCATACTTCCCTGTAGCTTGGTAACTGTTATTTACAGCGGTATTGTAAACGCGAATCCTGTTGATAGATCTATCGGGCCCGACAACCCCAACCGGACTGGACGACCAGTATTCAACGGTTGCACAGTACTTCGTTTCGTGACTACACTTGGTACGGTGTAGTAAGATTTCATAATAAAGGGAATATGCGACGTGATTAAATGTTAAGTATGGTTACCAAGTGCTCAACCACTTAGAATATTTTTATTAAACTGTTTATATACGAAATCTTGTGGTCTATATATATATATTGCTGCCGGCATTAAACCTATATCTCACCAACTTTATGTTGACCTTTTAAAACATGTCTATTCTCAGGTGATTACTAAAGCTTCCGCTGCATTATGTTGAATTTGAGCAGGATCTTGCGTACGCATATTTGTGTCAAAAATAAAACTGCATACCCAAGGATTTGTGTTGTAAAATATGCTCGAAATCTTGTTGTTATCATTATATGTAAAGTTTGTAAGTCGAAGATTATCGCTAAACGATAATCATCTTTTTATTGTCTAAAGCTTGTAACAAAAATAATGGTTATGGTTTGTAATGTATAATATATGCAGTTTCTCTTTTAAAAATGTCGCATATAGAGGTCAATACCTCGCAATGAAATCATACGTTATCTAACACGTTCTTATGGTTAAGGACGGGTTATGACATGTGGTATCAGAGCGGTGGTCTTAGCGAACCAGGTTTGCATTAGTGTGTCTAACCGATAAGTCGTTAGGATACATTAGTAAGTCTGGACTTTGACCGGGTCTGATTTAAAAACCATTGCTTATCATTGTTGGTTAAAATTTATATGTAAATATTATGTAGTACTAATGGGTTAGTTGTTGTATGATAGATGTCGGGCTCAAAACTTGTTATCACATTCAGCGACTCCGAACCAGAATCTTCAGATGGTGTTCCAGTCATTAACCTATCCGATGACGAAAATAATATCTTTGGGGAAGACTCACAAATTCCGGATGAACCGACTATAGAGAACCCGGAAAGTGAACCCGAGGAGGAAAGTGAACCCGAGGAGGAAAGTGAACCCGAGGAGGAAAGTGAATCCGAGGAGGAAAGTGAACCCGAGGAAGAAATACAGGAAATTACAAAAGACGAGTTCGAACTAGGAAAGAAACGAAAGGCTAATGAATTAGAAAATTCAAATCCCGAGTTTAGTAAGGATGATGTGGCACCAACTCCACTAGACACTACCACCCCTATTCCCGCTATTCCTATTCGTGCTGTCCCGGCATCCAGTTCTTCAGCCCCACAGCCAAAATATAGGCAGACAGCTAGGATAAGCGTTAGGCCATTCCTTGAACCTAAACGTCCTAGAAAATAGACCAAACGATGCGCTGCCGTATTAAACCATGGGATCATATAATGTTTTGTATAATATTATTAGTGTGGTTTGCTTAATGTTCGATATAAGATAAGCATATGTAAAATAGTGAAGTGTGAAATGCAATAATTTTCCATGGTTAAGTATTATTTAGATGGTAGTAATTGATTCTGTACTAAGCTATTAAGTATGGACATTAACGGGTAGGTACTACCCTAGATATAATTATAAAACGCTAATAAGAAGAAAAGGCTTTTATAATAATACCTGGTTCATATTATTAATAAGCTATAATGTACTGTAAATATACACTACATCTATAATATTCCATGTGAATAATTATTTTCTTTTCATTCTTATAGAAGAATATGGCGCGATTGAACCGAATGACGGAACAAGAAATCCAGGAACTCATCAATCAACGAGTGAACGACAGAATGTTATGGGTCGAGGCTGCAAGAGGTGCTGCAGTTAACCCAAATCCTCGTGTGGGGTGCACTTACAAAACTTTTCAAGCTTGCAAGCCCTCATCATTCAGTGGAACAGAAGGACCAATCGGTTTAACTCGGTGGATAGAAAAGATGGAGACTGTGTTTAAAATCAGTGGTTGTGTTGAAAAGGACATGACCAAGTATGCATCGTGCACTTTACAAGATAGTGCACTCACGTGGTGGAAAAATTATGTGAAGGCTGTAGGAGGAGATGTAGCTTATGATACTCCATGGGAAGAATTCAAAACAATGTTAATCAACGAATATTGTCCAAGGAACGAGGTTAGGAAGTTGGAAGATGAGTTACGAAGTCTGAAGGTTATTGGTACTGAAATCACCAACTACAATCAGCGATTCATGGAATTAGTTTTGCTATGTCCTGAATTGGTTCCAACCGAAGAACGGAAGATTGAAATGTACAAAGATGGTTTGCCCAAAAAGGTCAAGGCAAATGTTACAGCATCGAAACCTAAGACAATTCATGAAGCTATAACCATGGCAAACGAGCTAGTGGATCAGGTCATCATGGATAAGAAAGCATCCAATACTGATGTGAAGGTATCAGGTAACAAAAGAAAGTGGAATGGAAATTATGATCGAGGTAACCAACAACAATCTTTTAAGAAACAAGAAACCATACAAGGTGCAGGTGGTGGTTCAAGCTTTGGTTACAAAGGACAAAATCCTTTATGCAACCGATGCCACAAACATCACTCTGGCTACTGTAATGTGGTATGCAACAAATGTAATCGAAAGGGTCATCTTGCTGAAGATTGTAGGGCTCTCGTTACAAATACAAATGGTACCAAGACTCCTGCCACCAATGCAAATAGAACTGCTTTGGCTACCATTACTTGTTATGGGTGTGGAAAACAAGGTCACTATAAGAGCCAGTGTCCGAATCCAGAGAAGAATAATGGATCTGCACGTGGAAGAGCATTTGTTATTAATGCTAGAGAGGCGTGTGAAGACCCGGAGCTTGTTACGGGTACGTTTACCATTAATAACTTATCCGCATCTATTATATTTGATACTGGTGCCGATTGAAGTTACGTGAGTAGAGGCTTTTACGCTAAATTGAATTGTTCATCATTACCTCTAGATGCTAAGTACATGATTGAGTTAGCTAATGGTAAACTAATTAAAGCCGATAAAATTTGCCGTGATTGTAAAATAAATTTAGCCGGAGAAACATTTAAAATTGACTTAATACCCGTAGAATTAGGAAGTTTTGATGTAATAGTCGGCATGGACTGGATGTCCAAAGTAGGAGCTGAAGTTGTGTGTGCCAAGAAGGCAATTCGCATTCCTTGTAAGGATAGAATGCCGGTGATGATTTATGGAGAGAAGGGTAACTCAAAGCTAAAACTCATTAGTTATTTGAAAGCTCAAAAGTGCTTGAAGAAAGGGTATGCTACCTTAGCACATGTTAATAAAGTCGAAAAGAAAGAAAAAGAGAAGTGCATCAACGACGTGCCTGTGGCAAGAGATTTTCCTGAAGTTTTTCCGGAAGAGTTGCCGGGATTACCTCCATTTAGATCTGTAGAATTTCAAATAGATTTAGTACCAGGAGCCGCACCAGTGGCTCGTGCTCCATATAGACTTGCACCGTCCGAGTTAAAAGAACTTCAGAGTCAGTTAAAAGAATTACTGGATCATGGATTCATACGACCAAGTACTTCACCGTGGGGAGCTCCGATTCTATTTGTTAAAAAGAAAGATGGATCTTTTAGGATGTGTATAGATTATCGTGAATTAAATAAGTTAACTATCAAAAATCGGTATCCACTACCGAGAATTGACGACTTATTTGATCAACTCCAGAGATCATGTGTTTATTCGAAAATCGACCTAAGATCGGGCTATCATCAACTACGTGTCAAAGAAGAGGACATTCCGAAAACTGCTTTTCGGACACGTTATGGTCATTACGAATTTTTGGTCATGCCGTTTGGATTGACGAATGCGCCAGCTGTATTCATGGACCTCATGAATCGAGTTTGTAGTCCGTATTTAGATAAGTTTGTTATCGTTTTCATTGATGACATTCTTATCTATTCCAAGAGTGAGCAAGAGCATGAGTAGCATTTAAGGTTGATATTAGAGTTGTTGAGAAAAGAACAGCTATACGCTAAATTTTCTAAGTGTGCTTTCTGGTTGAAAGAAGTGCAATTTCTTGGCCACGTTGTTAGTAGCAAAGGAATTCAGGTTGATCCAGCAAAAATTGAAGCCATTGAAAAATGGGAGACTCCTAAAACACCAATGCAGATACGCCAATTTTTGGGTTTAGCCGGTTATTATAGAAGGTTTATTCAAGATTTTTCCCGAATAGCTAAGCCGTTGACAGCATTAACGCAAAAAGGGAAGAAATACGAATGGACCTCGGAGCAGGAGAACGCATTTCAATTACTGAAGAAGAAGTTAACTACGGCGCCTATTTTATCGTTACCTGAAGGGAACGATGATTTTGAAATATATTGTGACGCTTCGCGACAAGGTTTTGGTTGTGTTCTTATGCAACGAAAGAAAGTTATTGCATACGCATCTCGACAATTGAAGATTCACGAGCGGAATTATACAACGCATGATCTAGAACTGGGAGCAGTCGTGTTTGCGTTAAAGATATGGAGACACTACTTATATGGGGTTAGATGCACTGTGTTTACTGATCATAAAAGTCTTCAACATATTTTTGATCAGAAACAGCTGAACATGAGGCAACGTAGGTGGGTCGAGTTAATAAACGACTATGATTGTGAAATTCGTTATCATCCCGGGAAAGCGAATGTGGTGGCTGACGCACTAAGCAGAAAGGAACGAGAACCAATTCGAGTACGAGCGATGAACATAAAAATTCGCATGAATCTCAACTCACAAATCAAAGAAGTTCAACGAGAAGCACTTACTAAAGAAAATATAGGAAATGAAATAATGAAGAAGTATGAGAAGCAACTCGTTATACGGGAAGATGGAATTCGATATTTTGCAAACCGTATTTGGGTACCGAAGTTGGGTGGATTAAGGAAGTTGATATTGAACGAGGCACATAAGACAAGATACTCGATACATCCTGGAGTTGGAAAGATGTATCAAGATCTTAAGACACATTATTGGTGGCCTAACTTAAAGACAGACGTTGCAACATATGTTGGGGAGTGTTTAACTTGTTCCAAGGTCAAGGCAGAACACCAGAAACCATCAGGGTTACTTCAACAACCAGAAATCCCAGAATGGAAATGGGATGGTATTACCATGGATTTCATCACGAAGTTACCAAAGACTGCCTGGGGATACGACACCATTTGGGTGATTGTTGATCGTCTTACCAAATCTGCCCATTTCTTGCCTATAAAGGAAACGGATAGAATGGAGAAACTATTACGAATGTATATAAAGGAAATTGTTTCAAGGCATGGAATACCTATTTCCATTATATCCGATCGTGATAGTAGATTTACCTCAAAGTTCTGGCAATCACTACAGGAGGCACTAGGAACTCGTTTAGATATGAGTACCGCATATCATCCGCAAACCGACGGGCAGAGTGAAAGAACGATTCAGACTCTTGAAGACATGCTCAGGGCATGTGTGATCGATTTTGGAAACGGATGGGATAAGTATCTACCGTTAGCAGAATTTTCGTATAATAATAGTTATCATGCAAGCATTAAAGCTGCACCATTCGAAGCATTGTATGGAAGGAAGTGTAGATCTCCTATCTGTTGGAATGAAGTAGGAGATCGACAATTAACTGGTCCCGAGATCATACACGAAACGACTGAGAAGATAGTACAAATCAAGGAGAGATTGAAAACAGCCCGAAGTCGCCAAAAGAGCTACGCCGATGTCCGAAGGAAACCATTAGAGTTTCAGATTGGGGACATGGTTATGCTAAAGGTGTCACCTTGGAAAGGTGTAATACGTTTCGGTAAAAGAGGTAAACTGAACCCAAGATATGTAGGCCCGTTCAAGATCATCGAACGCATTGGACCGGTAGCTTATCGACTCGAGTTACCGCAACAACTCGCCGGAGTACACAATACCTTTCACGTCTCAAACCTTAAGAAGTGTCTTGCAAAGGAAGACCTCACCATTCCTCTTGAAGAAATCCATGTCGATGAGAAACTACAATTCATCGAAGAACCAATCGAAATCATGGATCGTGAAGTTAAACAGCTCAAGCAGAGCAACATACCAATCGTTAAGGTTCGTTGGAATGCTCGAAGAGGTCCTGAGTTTACTTGGGAACGAGAGGATCAGATGAAACAAAAGTATCCACACTTGTTTCTCGATGACGCAAAATAGGTACAATTTTAAAATTTCGGGACGAAATTTATTTAACGGGTAGGTACTGTAACGACCCGCACTTTTCCGATCGTTCTATACTTATGAGATTAATATTTACATAAATTAAACCTCACCAACATGATAAGCAATCCAAATTGTTGAGACTTATGTTTTTGAAAAGAGTTTTACACAACGTTTGACCGTCTAGTTTGACCGATGATATCACGAACTATACAATATATGATAATTATACATACATATTTAACATGATCTAAGGATGTTTTAATATCTCATTTTGTATTAATAACAAAAAGTCATAAGTATATTTTGAAACTACTAACTTAAGTTTTCAAAACAATAACCTACGTAACGTTATTTGACATAAATACTGATGATTTATAATGTTTATACATATATCGTATAAGTAATGTATTTAATCATTTTTAAAGGGCTTTTATACATAAAACAATATAAGTATATTTACAAAAGATAGTTATATTTGAATTCTCATTCCGTTTCCTCAATAATCCTATACGTATATCTAGGGTACTATACACAGCTTCTAGAAGTATTTACTATTGGTATATACCAATAGAAATCTTCAATTATTGGAATAATATGTCATTCATGACATAATAAATTTTAACTTATCTTAGATATTTTCACTAAAAACCAAATTTTCAAGCCTATAAATAAGCACCATTTCTAACTCATTTTTACACATTCATTTTCCAAATTTTACTTCCAATTTTCACACACACTTGCAAGAACTCTCTCAACTTTTATTTTACTACTTCTTTCCAGCAACTTTATATTTTAAACTTGAGGTAAAAACTCTACTTCAACTCTTTTTCAATTCATATATTTAAAGCTATATATATAAGAGTTTATAAACTAGAACATAGTTTGAATGATTTCAAACTTGTTCGCAAACTAAATAGATCCTTCTAACTTAACTTTTAAAATACTTCAAGACCTGTAACATATCTTAATTATATGCTAACTTAACAAGGTATAACTTGGTTTTTCAAAGAACACCTTAAAAACTGAATTTACGACGTCGGAGTGCAACCGGGGGCTGTTTTGGGTTGGATAATTAAAAACCATCTTAAAATTTGAATTGGAGGTTTATTTTCTGGAAAAATGATTTTTACTATAAATATGATAACACATAAAAATTTCATGATTTAACTCAAAGTATAAGTATTTTTAGAAAAATAATCATTTGAGGTTGTTTACATGATGGAAAATGATTAACTTCATAAGTTTCACTAAAGTTTGACCTATGCCGTGTGATTTTGAATACAAACTAAGGTATTTACAGTTCATAGTCTTAAAGAGGGACTCGATCCAAGGAGATGGCAAGTTGAATCAACGAAAACGGAGTTGTAACGAAGAAACTATGACCGAAACAAAATCGGATATCCAAGACTAGTTTAGCCACGAAAATAATTGGGAAAAAATTAAATAAATCACATCTTTTTAAGTTAACATGATATTTTATATATATGTACTTATAATTCAATTTTATATGGTTCAGGATCACCCGTAAACAACACGAGAAGATTAATCATAAGATCCCATGATTGTACGCAACACGTCATTTGACAACACCGGTACTTTATGTACGCAACACGTCATTTGACAACACCGGTACCATGGGTCAAGATTAATCTCGACCAATACATATACGATGGGGTTTTATTTATTTCGTTGGGGGTTTTATTTATTTCATTGCGGGTATATTAAACATCTAAAAATGAACCATTAAAATTGAATTACTAACAACGAACTGCTAACTACGGACTAAGGAATTATTCAAAGTATTAAAAGTATAACCAGTATATATATGTGACGTTTGTTTAAAAAGAAAAGGTATTGATATATTATATATGGATAGGTTCGTGATATCAACCGGAGACCAAGTCAAATTATATATATATCTTCAAGACGAAAGTGAGTATATAGTCCCACTTTTAAACTCTAAATATTTCGGGATGAGAATACATGTATTTTATGTTTTACGTTATGGACACAAGTAACTGAAAAATATATTCTACGTTGAGTTGTACCACTGGCATACTTCCCTGTAGCTTGGTAACTGTTATTTACAGCGGTATTGTAAACGCGAATCCTGTTGATAGATCTATCGGGCCCGACAACCCCAACCGGACTGGACGACCAGTATTCAACGGTTGCACAGTACTTCGTTTCGTGACTACACTTGGTACGGTGTAGTAAGATTTCATAATAAAGGGAATATGCGACGTGATTAAATGTTAAGTATGGTTACCAAGTGCTCAACCACTTAGAATATTTTTATTAAACTGTTTATATACGAAATCTTGTGGTCTATATATATATATTGCTGCCGGCATTAAACCTATATCTCACCAACTTTATGTTGACCTTTTAAAACATGTCTATTCTCAGGTGATTACTAAAGCTTCCGCTGCATTATGTTGAATTTGAGCAGGATCTTGCGTACGCATATTTGTGTCAAAAATAAAACTACATACCCAAGGATTTGTGTTGTAAAATATGCTCGAAATCGTGTTGTTATCATTATATGTAAAGTTTGTAAGTCGAAGATTATCGCTAAACGATAATCATCTTTTTATTGTCTAAAGCTTGTAACAAAAATAATGGTTATGGTTTGTAATGTATAATATATGCAGTTTCTCTTTTAAAAATGTCGCATATAGAGGTCAATACCTCGCAATGAAATCATACGTTATCTAACACGTTCTTATGGTTAAGGACGGGTTATGACACCATCCTTTTGTGTGACACTTGAAAATATTAGGGAACTCATAATGGGATAAAGGTCACCTAACCGTTATGAGCAAACTAATATGATTGAGGTAAATTTCGCACACTTATGGGATAAAGGTCACCTAACCACTTGTATGTTAAATTTACACGTTTACGCAAGTATGACGACTTGATTTAGGAATCATGAACTTAGGGTCACCGACGCATGAGGAACAAATAGGCGTTGATGGGATAAATATTCCATGCAAAAGGATTGCATGATCCCATAACTTAGAAGTTGCAAAAGGATTGCAATTGTCATATAATGACTACCTAGCTAAATCAAATGACGGGATAAAGGTCACGTAATCGAAATTTGGTTTACCGTTGGATTCTAAAACTTAATAAATATCAATTGGATTTAAAGGGTATTGATTGTTAAATTAAAATTAATACTTAAACAACTTTGTTAAATTTTGTAGATGGCCGCCAATAACAACAACAACATTCCAAACGCACCTATCAACTTTAACAACCTATCGTTGAGGTCAATCCTCGAAAAGGAAAAACTCAACCATACGAACTTCATGGATTGGTTTCGCAATCTAAGAATTATCCTCAAACTAGAGGATAGGGCGTATGTGTTGGAAGACCCCATTCCCGATCAACCGGACGAGGATGATACGGAAGGCATGGCTTATTGGGAGAAATATTGCACCGATTCGTTGCAAGTTTCTTGCCTCATGCTTGGGACTATGATACCTGAACTCCAAAAGGATTTTGAACATCATAGTCCATATGACATGATCACACAGTTGAAGGAGATGTTCCTTCAACAAGCTCATGTCGAGCACTTTGAAACGGTCCGAGCTCTTCATGCATGTCGGATGGACGACACCCAATCCGTTTCATCTTATGTCCTTAAGATGAAAAGCCTAATTGATCGAGCAAACCCTCTTAATTGCAACGTGTCTAATGAATTAGCCACGGACCTTATCCTTAACTCATTGTTAAAGAGGTTTGACACATTCGTGTTAAATTATAACATGAATGGTTGGGCTAAAAGCATTGGCGAATTACATGCAATGCTTAAGACGGCCGAAGCGAGCATGAGTAAAAGTATTTCTCCCATGTTTATGATCAATGAAGGCGGGTCCAAAAACAATAACACTTCTAAGCCGAAGGCGGCTAAGAGGAAAGGACCCGCCTACCAACGAAAGGTCAAGGGAAAGGGGAAGATGGTTACCCCAACCAATAACAACAAAAAGCAAAAGCTTGCCGGAAAGGCTAACCCCAAGGAAGATCCGTGCTTTGGTTGCGGTGAAATGGGTCACTGGAAACGCAATTGCCCGGTCTACCTAAAAGAGTTGAAAGAAAAGAGGGATGCAGGGCAAACCTCAGGTAATGTATATATGGTATACATTGAGCTTAGTATTACTTCTTCTAATACATGGGTATTAGACACAGGATGTGGAACTCATATTTGCAATTCTTTGCAGGGGTTCAAAAGAAGTGATCAGGAAGCGGGAACAACAAGTCTCTTCATGGGAAATGGAGCAAGGGTGCAAGTGAAAGCTCAAGGAGACTTTGTTTTGAAGCTACCAAGTGGTTTGGAGTTTATTTTGAAAAATGTTTTGTATGCACCCGATTTATCTCGAAACATTATTTCTGTATCCCGTTTGAAACAATATGGTTTTAATCTTAATTTCATTAATGATGATATCCATGTTTCTTTAAATAATGTGTTCTATTTTAAGGCTTCGCCTTCGAATGGTATTTATGAATTGGTTCATGATGACACATCATACAATAGCTCAATGTTCCATGCAAACACCAAGAAACTCAAAAGGGATTTGAGTGATTCCTACTTATGGCATTGTCGCCTTGGTCACATAAACAATAATCGAATGCATACACTTCAAAAGAATGGCCTTTTGAAATAAAATGAACTAGACTCGTTTGATGTATGTGAATCTTGTTTACAAGGCAAAATGACTAAAGACCCTTTCAAAGGGACCTATGAAAGGGCTAAGGACTTATTGGGATTAATACATTCGGATGTATGTGGACCCTTTAAGCACATAACTAGGAACGGTGAAAGATAACTCGTTACTTTCATTGATGACTTCAGTCATTTCGGATATGTCTACTTGTTAAGACACAAGGACGAAACTTTTGAAGCATTTAAAGTGTACCAAAACGAAGAACAAAATTAACTCGATAAGACAATCAAGGTACTTCATACCGACAGAGGAGGTGAATACCTAAACGATGCTTTCCAAGATCATCTTAAAGGTTGTGGGATTATCTCACAACTTACTCCTCCTGGAACACCCCAACTTAATGGAGTTTCCAAAAGGAGGAACCGAACCCTAATGGATATGGTTCGATCTATGATGGCTAGAAGCTCGTTGCCTCTATCATTTTGGGGTTATTGTCTATGCTCCACGGCTCATATTCTAAATATGGCCCCAACCAAGAAAGTGGAACAAACTCCTCATGAGATGTGGTTTGGAAAATGATGTCAAAGCTAAGGTATACGAAATAGTTTATATTTTACTAGGAAAAACTATTAAATACGATACAATTTTACACAAGATATTTATTTATTTATAGAATGGATATACTTAAACCTTGCTACAACACTTATAGGCAGTGTACCTAATCGTACAGTAGTGTAGTTTTTAGTAAGTCCGGTTCGTTTCACAGGGAATCTTTTTTTTTTTTTAAACAAAGCTCAACGCTATATTAGTTTACTTTTATAAAAATACAAATATATATATAAGTAATATTATTATTATAAAGGGGGGTTTTTACCGTTTAATGACCGGTTTGTCGATTTTAAAACTTTAGTCGCAGTTAAAACCTAATGTAAAATATTAAATAAATAAAAGACTTAATTTAAAGCGTAAAATAAATAACGATAATGAAATTGCGAATAATAAAAGTGTGATAAAATAAAATTGCGATAATTAAAAAGTACGATAATTAAAAGTGCGATTAAATAATAATAAATAAAAGTGCGATAATTAGAAGTGCAATTAAATATAAAATAAAGGAAATTAAATATGAAATAAAAGAATTATGCTTATTTAAACTTCCGTAATCATGATGTTTGACGTGTTGATTTTAGTTTTATGCCCATGGGTTAATTGTCCTTTGTCCTGGATTATTTAATATGTCCGTCTGGTTTTTGTCCATAACAGTCCATCAGTCATAAATATAAAGTGCGAGTGTCCTCATCAAATTATTCTTATACCCGAAGTTAAATATTCCAACTAATTGGGGATTCGAATTGTAACAAGGTTTTAATACTTTGTTTAATGAATACACCAGGTTATCAACTGCGTGTAAACCAAGGTTTTACTACTTTGTTAGCAATTACACCAATTACCCTTGAATGTAATTTCACCCCTGTTTTAATTATTCTAGTGGCTATTAATCCATTCCCGTGTCCGGTTAAATGAACGATTATTCGTACATATAAATACCCCGCCCATCGTGTCCGATCGAGTGTATATGGTAATTTATAGGGACGCCCAATTGTAAATCTTTATATTAACATTAACAAACTATCATTTAGTTAAACAAATATAAAGCCCATTAATAGCCCATAGTCTAATTTCCACAAGTGTCGTTCTTTTGTCCAAACCCCAATTATGGTACAAAGCCCAATTACCCAATTTTAGTAATTAGCCCAACATCATGATTACTTCGTTTTAAATAAGCATAATAATAACTTAGCTACGAGACATTAATGTAAAAAGGTTGAACATAACTTACAATGATTAAAAATAGCGTAGCGTTACACGGACAGAATTTCGACTTACACCCTTACAACATTCGCTAACATACCCTTATTATTAGAATTATAATTAAAATTAAAATTAAAATATAAATTATATATATATATATATATATCGTATGAATGAGGAGAAAAAAGATATATATTTGGTAAATTTTTACGATCAGAATGCGCGAGCTTTATAGGGATTTTCGATTTTTGGGGCTCCGCGACTCGCGGCATTTTTGCCTTCAAACTCCGCGAGTCGCGGAGAATGAAATTACAGCTCAGTCCCTTTGGAGTCTTTCTTTCCGACGGTTTTTATTATTTATTATAATATATAAATAATTATTAGAATTATTTAAATATTATATTATATTTATGTGCATAGTTGACTTGTAATTTTTAGTCCGTTGCGTCGAGCGTTGAGAGTTGACTCATGTCCCGGTTCCGGATTTTCGAACGTCCTTGCGTACAATTTAATATCTTGTACTTTGCGTTTTGAATCTTGTACTCTTGTAATTTCGAGACGTTTCTTATCAATAATTGGAACCTTTTTGATTGTCTTTTGTACTTTTGAGCTTTTTGGTCGTTTGCGTCTTCAATTCGTCGAATCTGTCTTTTGTCTTCACCTTTTATTATTTAAACGAATTTCACTTGTAAATAGAACAATTGCAACTAAAAGCTTGTCTTTCTTGAGGAATAATGCTATGAAATATATGTTCGTTTTTAGCATTATCAAATATTCCCACACTTGAGCGTTGCTTGTCCTCAAGCAATATCGTCTTGAAATACTAGAATCACTTCTTTATTCTTCACACTTTGTACATCAGTGATTTCTATACGGTGGTATGAACAATGGTAGTAATGATATGGTTTACAGTCCCACATGACTATAAAAATTTAGATCCATTAAGGAAATTGGATCTTTATGAAAACATTTGATCTTTTGAAAATTAAATCTAGTTTTTACCCTAGATAAGTTTTCCGGGATAACCCTTTACCGGTGTTTGCAAAATATTTTTGTGGGTTTGGTGGGTTTTAGATTTGAAAATTTTAGCTCAAAACTTACGGTTTTGTGTCACCCACTTGCTAACCTTGTATTTGGAAAGCAACACGTCCAGTTTACTTGTCCCGTATATTACCTTTCGGTAAACTACCGTCTGGTTGAAAGGAAAGCGTTGAACAAGCAACTGTTAAGGCAATGTCCCCTGACATGCTTTTAATTATGGTCTATAACATGTCGGACGCAATTACTATCCTTGGTAGGAGCAATAGTAAAGCTCACCCTTATAATTTTTCGGTATGGCACAAGGTCCTGTCTTTGACCATGCTATGCAACCACCGTTCTTACGGTTGACACCCGATTTAGTTCAGGTGACCTAATGAATTCCAGGTGAATTCCTAGGATTTTACGTTCAATGGTAATGAACGCATTGAAAATGGGTTTTCAGAAAACAAATCGGTTTATAATTTTGATCAAAATATTTTCTCGTTCAAGCTCGAGTTTAGATATCATTGAATTCCATGAGTTTGAATTCTCAATCTTTAAGGTCAATCTCTAGGATTGAGTAATATCAGTCTTAAAAGCTGATTTTTAATCTTTAAGGAGATTATCCTTTCTGGGGATCTGATTCATTAGTCTTATCCAGCTAATTTGCATGGTGCCCCCCCATTTTACAAGATAAATCCTTCTCATGGTTAGGATAAATCTGACCACATGGCGACCCTGTTTGATGCTGAGGTCCGTGGATTTCCTGCTGATTTTAGTGATGACTTTTCTGGATTTTTCGTCAACCTACAGCTGGCCTGGACGACAACTTCATGACCTAAATCAAGAAGCGCGTTTCTTTTTCGGAAGACTTTACTTCCTTTTAATGATGGAATTGATTCATCGTGTAGATCCATCTTTTCTTTTCTTTCATTGGGTAAAACAGTTTAGTTTAGTCCAAAGCAAAAGTATTTTCAGTTATTTGTTACAGATATATGTGACATATGTTTAAGATAACTTGGTAAATTTTCCCACACTTGGCTTTTATTTTCCTTTTTATCGTCCTCTATTCCATTTTAAATGAATTTTAACATTTTAGTTTGTTTCTCAATTTATGTTCTTTCCGAGGTAACAATAATTTCGGTGTTAAAACCTAGTTTTATCGTTCATAAATATATATATACATGAATTTGAGTTCATTTAGTTGAAAATTTTTAAAAATTTTACTAGAATTGGGTAGTCAGTATATAAGACTAGGGCTGTTCTTTATTATCAGAGAGCACTAAATTCTAATACAACTACTGCTTTACTAGTATTTTTAATGGTAACCAAGTGTATAAAGTAAAAAATTTTAAAATCCGAAAGAATTTAACCCCTTCCCACACTTAAGATCTTGCAATGCCCTCATTTGCAAGAAATCAGTAACAATTTAAATTATTGAGGGTGATTTGTGTGAAAATGATTAAATTTTTACCAAAGTTTCCAAATATATTGGCGTTTGTTTGCTGAATGATAAATGGTGCACATCATTTGTTCATTCCGTCTTGTTGTTATTTCACATATATTTTGCATCTTGTCGTCAAAATTAGTTGCTTTTGCTGAACTTAATGCCAGTCTTTGAAAATGCGTTGTTTTACCCTGTTGTGTACATAAGATAAACTGCAAACATATATACATATTTTTGAAGTTTGGTATATTACCCCACATTCAAAAATTATTAAAATCTAAGAATAAAAGTTAGATAATTATAAAAATGATTACAATATTAACAAAAGTATTAAACGTATCAATAATTACAAATTACAAAATAAAAAAAATAATAAGTAAACTAAGGATGATATTGGTACCAATAGGGGTTCCAGGCATAACCATAGGTGCTATAGAATGCTTCGGCAGGGTCATACGTAGGATACGGTGGCTGCATCTCTATAGACCAGGGAGGGAAGATGGGTTTCGGTGTAGGAATATAGTTTCTACCTATATGTTGGCAATGAGCTATGATTTGGTTCTGATGAACTTGCCAATCTTCAAATGCTCTCTGTCTAGCATTTTCGTATTCCTGAGAAGCTATAAACCTATGCATTTCTTGCATCTCATTCCCCCCTCCTACATTACCTTGCTGTTGGTTTCTCTCCACCTGTGGATGTCTACCATGGTATCGTACTGCAGCGTTATTTCGCCTCTTCAAAACTTTCGCACCATGGTATACATTTAAACCTATAGTATCGCGGGGTTCCGGTTCTTCTACTAATAATCCCCCCCGACTTATATCCACACCGAGATATTCACCAATCAAAGTAATAAAAATACCACCTCCTATTATGCTATGTGGTCGCATCCCCCGAACCATAGCTGATAAATAATAACCCACACAATACGGTATACTTACAGCGCTTTGTGGGTCTCGAATACACATATGGTAAAACAAATCTTGTTCATTTACTTTTTCCTTGTTCTTACCTCTTTGTGTAATCGAATTAGCTAAAAACCTATGTATCACTCTTAATTCGGCTCTATCTATATCCAAATAAGAGTAATTTCCCCCTTTGAAACGGTGATGGCTTGTCATTTGACTCCACACACCGTGTGTATCAAAATTTTCATCTATCTTTCTACCGTTTAGTATCAACCCTCTACAATCGGCAGATGCTAACTCCTCAGGCGTATATATACGTAAAGCCTGAGCCATGTCCAGTAAAGACATGTGGCGCATCGAACCGCCTAACAAAAATCTAATAAAAGAACGATCGGTTAAACTAGCTACCCGATCATTCAACTCTATACTACATAACAATTCTTCACACCATACTTTATATACAGGTCTACGCATGGAGAATAAACGTACCCAGTCATTAAAAGTAGAATTACCATACCTCTGTACAAGTAATTCCCTAATTGGCCCGGCCAATTCTACATCTTCTAAGGGTCCCCATTCTATGACCCTTGGTACCTCAACAACCTTAGAATGAAGAGTATGCAAACCCCTTTGATATTTTGGATAATCTATCCAAAGTCTGTCAAATCTCAGGTTCGGGTGCAATTCTTTCAAGTGCATATCAGAAAAGGTCATGACTGGATGAGGTATATCCTGCTTGTAGTAGTTATCCACCTCCTGTTGTTCCAAATTCTCAGCAGGAGCATTGCGGGCTTGGGATGAAGATTCACCCCTTTCAGTCTGCAAAACACATCAAATACAAATTTTGTGCATCCAAATATGCATTAGTGTCAGCAAAATCATCAATCAAAATAATTACAATGACATTATCAATTTATATCAAACTTAAGCTCATTTTCATATTTTCATCAAATCTACACTTTTTCAAATAAGCATATACGAAAATGTTCGCCAAGTTCATAATCATTCAACTCAAATAACATGTCAAAATAATCATTACTAGCAATTAAACAAGTTTCAAATGGCATTATCTTTCAAAAATCAAGTTCATGAATTTTAGACTTGAAAAAGTCTACTTTAATTCTCAAAATCATGTTTAGGCTCAAAGTTTGGATCATTTAACTACCTAGACATGTTACACTACTTAATTTAGCAACAATTCATGACAAAAATCGGCCATAACCTGTTTATATCAAAAAGCCCCAAATTGCTCAAGAACACAAACCCTAGATTATTCAAAATTTGAAGTTTAAGGCTTCTAATCATGTTAAACAGCATCAATCTAGGTTATACAAGCATAATACATAAAAAATTTAAGCCTAATTACACTAAAAAGCATCAAAATCAAATTGGGAAAAAAAAATTGCTCAAGAACATCAAATTTCGAATTAAATGGTGTTTAGGTGTAGAAATTTACCGTTTTTCTTGAGTAATTCTTAGATAGCATCCTTCTCAACATGATTTTAGCAAAAGATTTGGTGATTAACGGTTAAAAATTGTGATTTTGGGGTGTATTTTTCGGGTTTTTCGGGGTTTTTTCGCTGTGTTCTTCGCAGTGTGTTTTTGTGGGGAGTGAACTGATCTGTTTTTACGTTTTATTTTTTTTCTGTGTTTTGGTCCCTCCGCGACTCGCGGTGAATAACCCTTCAAACTCCGCGACTCGCGGAGTTTGATATTTTTTTTTTTTTTTATATAATCATTAACTTATAAAACAATTAAGTACTTAATTTTAAAATTTCGTTTCCTTTGTTATTTAGGACGAGGTCGTTTCGGATCGATGTCCTAGTCCGTCCCTCGACAAAATTTTAAAATTTGTCTTTTTGTAGCGATTGTTTTAAAAGCTAAGATTTTTGGTTTTTTAATGTTTTTGGTATACTTTAATTCAATAAGATTAAAAATAATGATAATAAAAGTTCTCGTCCCTTCCTCGGGTAAAGCAATTTCGGTTCAAAGACCTAGTCTTCAACTTACGACGAATTTTAAAAATCATATTCTTAACTTAATGAGATAAAGTAAATTTTTGTTTTTAAATTCACATAACTTAAATATAAAATTCAAAATTAATATTAAAAATTCACACCAAACTTAAAATTTAAAATGCATAAAATTAAAAATTTATATTTTAAAAATTAAAAATTTACACCAATCTTAATTTAAAAATTCATATTATAAATTCACACCAAACTTATATTAATTTTTCAAATATTTACAATTTTAAATATATTGTTTTTACAAAGTTTACAATATTAATTTAAGATTTAAATATTAATTTTAAAAACATGGTAAAAATAAAATTAAAAATCTTTTTGGCTTTTTATCCCACTTTAATCAATCAAATATTATCAAAAATATGCGCCCCTCTTTTCGGTAAAGTAATTTCGGTTCCAAGACCTAATTTAACTCATGACGAATTTTTGAAATATTTTGGGTTGATTGTTTAAAGATATTTATACCTTAAGAATAAACGGTAAATTTCGCAGTGATGTAATAAATTTTTTAATGATATGAATAATTTCGGTCGCCAAACCTAATTTTATTTAATACCAATTTAATACTTTTTAGCGAACAAATTATCGTTTATTATCAAAAGGTTAAAAATAAAAATAAAAATAAAAACTGTACAGACATACCTGTGGAATAGATTTCTTAGTTATATGATCTATCCCATTCATAAGATAGTTGGTTTAATTGGTTTTCCATGGCTACATAGGCGTAACCTCGAGCATTCAGTGTCTTTTCTTCTAAACATATGAACGGTCCGTCTCTGCATAAAGTAACAAATTCGGTATTTGAATAGGTTTGATTATTTGAACATTTACCTCCATGTGACCATTTTCCGCATTTGTGACATCGTTCTAGGTGTCGTGCTCTTCTTTTCGCTGCGGATTTTGATTTTCCTTTACCAAATTGTAACTTATTATCTTCGCATCTAGATTCTTTTCTAACTCCGTCCATTCTTTCTCTGATTACTGATACTAATTCACTCGGTAGTATGTCATTATTTCTTTTAGTGATCAAAGCGTGTAGCATTAGACCATGGTTTAGTTCACAGGCAGTCTTCATTTCGTAAAAACCTAAAAAAAATAAAAATTCAGAATGGGGGGAGAAGACTAGTTCTTTAGGGTCTGCTAGGGAAAGACCATTCGGGTTCCATTTTCGAGAACTACACGAAAACAGATAATCTAACTCTAACAGAAATACATATTATCCTTTAAATACTTGATTCTCCCCACACTTAGTTAGCTGTGGTGTCGAAATTGTGATTAACTTCGTTGTCGACTTCCATCGGACCATGTATGTAATGTTTAACTCTGTGACCATTAACTTTAAATTCAATCCCATTTGAATTTATCAATTCTATCGTTCCGTATGGGAAAACTCTTTTGACTATGAATGGTCAAGACCATCTTGATTTCAATTTTCCAGGAAATAGCTTGAATCGTGAATTGAAAAGAAGAACTCTGTCTCCTTCTTTAAATTCTTTTGAACTTCTGATTCTTTTATCATGCCATTTCTTCGTTCTTTCTTTATAGATTAACGAATTTTCGTATGCTTCATGTCTTAATTCTTCTAATTCGTTTAGTTGACTTAATCGTAGACGTCCAGCTTCATGTAAATCAAGATTACATGTTTTCAAAGCCCAAAATGCTTTGTGTTCAATTTCTACTGGAAGATGACATGCTTTTCCATAAACAAGTCTAAAAGGTGTGGTTCCAATTGGAGTTTTATAGGCTGTTCTAAAAGCCCAGAGTGCATCCTCCAATTTAATGGACCATTCCTTCGGATTTGATCCTACGGTTTTCTCTAGAATACGTTTTAAAGCTCGGTTGGTATTTTCAACTTGTCCACTTGTTTGTGGATGATATGCGGTGGAGATTTTATGAGTTACTCCATATCTTTTAAGAACTTTCTCAAGTTGATTATTACAGAAATGAGTACCCCGATCACTTATTAAAGCTTTCGGTGTTCCAAACCTTGCAAAAAGACGTTTTAAAAAGTTGACTACAACTCGTGCATCGTTAGTTGGGAGAGCTTGTGCTTCCGCCCATTTAGATACATAATCAATGGCTACGAGTATATATAGATTATTATGAGATTTTGGAAATGGACCCATAAAGTCAATACCCCAAATGTCAAATACTTCACATACTTGGATGACATTTTGTGGCATTTCATCACGTTGACTTATTTTTCCGGCCCTTTGACAAGCATCACAGGATTTGCAAAGAAGGTGTGCGTCTTTGTAAATTGTAGGCCAATAGAATCCAGCATCATAAACTTTTCTTGCTGTTAGTTGAGGCCCATAATGCCCTCCTGTTGGTCCTGTGTGACAATGGTTTAAAATTTTACTAGCTTCATCTCCAAATACACATCGGCGTATTATTCCATCGGGACAACTTTTAAACAGGTGTGGATCTTCCCAGAAATAGTGTTTTATATCACTGAAGAATTTCTTTCGTCTTTGGTACGATAATCCTTTTTCAAGGAATCCACAAACTAAGTAGTTTGCATAGTCTGCAAACCATGGGATTTCTTTATAATCTATCTTCAATAGATATTCATCAGGAAAGTTGTCTTGTATGGCTGATTCATTTAGAACTTCTAATTCGGGATTTTCAAGACGAGAAAGATGATCAGCGGCGAGATTTTCTGCTCCTCTTTTATCTCGGATTTCAATATCAAACTCTTGTAAGAGTAAGATCCAACGGATTAATCTTGGTTTAGCATCTTGTTTTGAAAATAGGTATCTAAGAGCAGAATGGTCGGTATAGACCACCGTTTTTGCTAGAACGAGATATGATCGAAATTTGTCAAAAGCAAAGACAATAGCAAGGAGTTCTTTTTCAGTAGTTGTATAGTTCGTTTGTGCTCCTTGTAACGTCTTACTAGCATAATATATAGGTTGAAATCGTTTTTCAATCCTTTGTCCTAAAACGGCTCCCATTGCAAAATCACTTGCATCGCACATGAGTTCAAATGGTAGATTCCAATTTGGTGTTATCATGATCGGCGCATTAGTGAGTTTCTCTTTAAGAATATTAAAAGATTTGATACACTCATCTGAAAAGATGAATGGAGCATCCTTTTCTAGGAGTTTATTCATAGGAGTGGCAATTTTAGAAAAATCTTTTATGAAACGTCGGTAAAAACCGGCATGCCCTAGAAAACTCCTAACTCCTCTAACATTGGTTGGATGTGGAAGTTTAGCAATTACATCTACTTTAGCTCTATCCACTTCAATTCCTTCTTTTGAAATTTTATGTCCAAGAACGATGCCTTCTTTAACCATGAAATGGCATTTCTCCCAATTAAGTACTAGATTTGATTTTTCGCATCTAATTAGCATTCGTTCCAGATTAACTAGACATGATTTAAATGTATCACCGAAGACTGAAAAGTCATCCATGAATACTTCCATGCATTCTTCTATCATGTCGTGAAAAATCGCCATCATACACCTTTGAAAGGTTGCAGGGGCGTTACAAAGTCCAAATGGCATGCGTTTGTAAGCAAAAGTACCATAAGGGCACGTGAATGTGGTTTTCTCTTGGTCCTCGGGTGCTATTGGAATTTGAAAATATCCGGAAAATCCATCTAGAAAACAATAGTAGCTATTTCCTGCTAATCTTTCCAACATTTGATCAATGAAAGGTAAGGGAAAGTGATCTTTTCTGGTGGCGTCATTTAATTTTCTATAATCAATACATACACGCCATCCTGTTACAGTCCTAGTAGGAATAAGCTCATTTTTCTCATTTGTGATGACAGTCATGCCACCCTTCTTAGGCACGCATTGAACTGGGCTTACCCATGGACTATCAGAGATTGGATAAATTAAACCTGCATCTAGCAGTTTAATAATCTCTTTCTTAACTACATCTTGCATATTAGGATTTAGTCTTCGTTGGCGTTGCACATACGTTTTATGACCTTCTTCCATAAGGATTTTATGTGTGCAATACGAAGGACTTATTCCTTTAATATCATGAATCTTCCATGCAATGGCTGGTTTATGAGCTTTCAACACAGAAATGAGTTGTGATTTCTCATTTTCAGTAAGAGAAGACGATATTATTACAGGTAATTCAGATTCACCATGTAAATAAGCGTATTCCAAATGGTTTGGAAGTGGCTTTAACTCTAATTTCGGAGGTTCTTCTATCGATGATTTGTATCGATATCTGTCTTCTTCTTTTAGCATTTGAATTTCTTCTGTTGTTGGTTCATATCCATTAGCTATAAGTGTAGCTAACATTTCAGCTTCATCAATTGGTTCATTACCTTCTCCTAAAGAACATTCTCCTGTTCCTTGTAATTCTGGAAATTCTTCTAATAATTCTGCATGTGCATCTATAGTTTGAATATAATAACATGTATCATCTGCAGATTGTGATTGTTGCATTGCTCTATCAACTGAAAAGGTAACACTCTCATCCTCTATACTTAGGGTCAGTTTCTTACCGAACACGTCTATCATTGCTTTAGCCGTGTTTAAGAATGGTCTTCCTAATATGAGAGGAACTTGAGAATCTTCTTCCATGTCCAGAACAACAAAATCTACTGGAAATACTAAAGTATCAACTTTAACTAGCATGTTCTCCATTATCCCTCTAGGATATTTTATTGATCTATCGGCTAGTTGTATGCTTATTCTGGTTGGTTTCAATTCTCCAAGGTCTAGTTTAGCGTATAGTGAATACGGCATTAGATTTATACTAGCACCTAAGTCTGCCAATGCTTCTATTGAACTAAGACTACCCAGAAAACATGGAATTGTGAAACTTCCTGGATCAGATAGTTTTTCTGGTATCTTATTCAACAGCACTGCTGAACAATTAGCATTCATAGTAACAGCCGAGAGTTCTTCCATTTTCTTTCTATTTGAGATTAGATCTTTCAAGAATTTAGCATATCTAGGCATTCCTGAAATCACATCAATGAAAGGAAGATTTACATTTATCTGTTTAAACATATCCAAAAATTTGGATTGCTCGGCTTCAAGTTTCTCTTTCTTCATTTTACTCGGGTAAGAAAGTGGTGGTTGATATGGTTTAACATAAGGTTTATCCTTAACTGTGTTATCTTCATTAACCTTTTCAACTACCGGTTCTTTTTCCTTATCTTGATCAGGTTGTGGTTCTTGTGGAGTAGGAATGGTTTCATCAGAAGTTACAGGTATTTCAGGTGGTTTAAGTGTTGTGCCACTTCTTGTGGTAATGGCTTTCGCTGTTTCATTTCGGGGGTTAGCATTTGTATCGCTCGGTAAACTTCCCGGTTTTCTTTCACCTATTAACCTTGCTAGGTTACTTACTTCTTGTTCTAGATTTTGAATAGAAGCTTGTTGATTTCTAAATGCTTGAGCATTTTGTTCATTGGTTTGTTTCTGAGATGTGAAAAACTGCGTTTGAGTTTCAACTAGCTTCGTCATCATATCTTCTAAATTTGGCTTTTTATCATCGGTTTGTTGTGGTGGTTTGTTTTGAAAATTAGGTCTTTGCTGATTGTAAGTATTATTAGATACTTGTTGATTGCTAGGTCCTTGTTGGTTGTTGTATGGAATATTTCGGTTATAATTTTGGTTTTAATTGTAAATCGGTCTTGGCGGTTGATAATTATTCTGATAATTATTTCCAGGCCTTTGGTTTATGTATGAAATATTCTCTCTTTGTTCCATTGTTAATTCAATACTGAGACAATCTTTTGTCAAATGTGGTCCTCCACACTGCTCACAACTAATTCGTATTGAGTGAATATCCTTAGTCATCTTTTCCATTCGTCTCTCCACAGCATCTATCTTTGCGGAAATGGAATCTAAGTCATGGCTAGAATCGGCTCTAGCTGCTTTAGATGATCTAATGATGTCTTTTTCTTGGTGCCACTCATGTGAGTGGGAAGCAGTGTTATCAATAATTTTGTAAGCATCAGTTTCGGTTTTCTTCATAATAGAACCACCAGCTGCTATATCTATGTCTTTTCTTGTAGTGATGTCGCATCCTTGGTAGAATATTTGTACTATTTGACAGGTGTCTAAACCATGTTGCGGACATCCTCTTAATAACTTTCCATATCTTGTCCACGCCTCATATAGAGTTTCATTTGGTTTCTGTGTGAACGTAACAATTTTTGCTTGAAGTCTTACGGCTTTAGATGCAGGAAAGAATTGTTTAAGAAATTTGTCAACTAAAACATCCCATGTATCAATCGCCCCTTCAGGTAATGATTCCAACCAATCTTTGGCTTCTCCCTTTAAAGTCCAGGGAAATAACATGAGATATATCTGTTCATCCTCCACTTCTCGGATTTTAAATAGTGTGCAGATCCTATTAAAGGTACGTAGATGTTCATTTGGATCTTCCTTCGGTGCACCACTAAATTGGCATTGATTAGTCACCATGTGTAGAATTTGTCCTTTGATTTCATAATCTGGCGCATTAATGTCTGGATGAGTAATTGCGTGACCTTGGCCAGTGCGTTTAGCTCTCATTCGGTCTTCCATACTTAAAGGTTCCAGATTCTCCATAATTGAATTTGTTGAATCAGTATCACTAGATGATTCTGATTTAATGGTTCGTTCCTCAACAATCTCTGTTTGAATGATTGGTGGTTCCGGAGGAAAGTTTAGTGGTTCAGGATCTACGAACCGTTCCTGAATATTCTCCGGATTCTCAATTGTGAGGTCGGGTTCAAAAAATGGATTATCGGAAATTTGAACTGAAGTACTTGGTCGACTGGATGATGATTCTAAAGAAAAATCAACGGCGGTTATATTTGCTAAATGTCTTGATCTAGTTACAGGTGGTGAACGTACAAAAGGTGATGAACGTCTTGCTCGGTGCATTCACTGAATATCCTATTAGTTTTAAAAAGGAAGAAAAATTATAATAAGTTATCCAATCAATAGACTTTTCTGATTTTGCCCACGTTTCGAATAGCCAAAAGATGCAGCAGAGGGGCAGGATTCGTTTGGTCTCAATATAATTGAGGACTGTTTGGCTCCAATAACCCGGTCCACGTACAAATCCAACTATTACTACGAACCAGAAAATTTTGATGTCTATCAATTTAACCACTTAAAATAAATTTTCGTAATTTTAAGAAAATTTAGATAAGAAGTAGAAAAAATTCTAAGTCCTAAAAACTAGAATGGCGAGAAATAAGAGAGAAAAAGAGTTCGTCGAAAAAGGTCGAAAAAGAAAAAATGGTTGAAAAATAAAAGGTGACGAAAAAAAAATAAAAGAAACTTATAAAACTTAAAAATACTTGACTAACCTAATCTTATTACTACAACTAACTTAAAATTATAATCGCAAATTGAAATTACTAATTGGAATGATAATTGATACATAGTAAAAGGTGTCTAAAAATATTAAAGCTTACAGGAAAAACTAAATCCCAAATGGAAATAACTTAAAAAGAAACTAAAACTTAAAAAGGCGTCGCAAAATTCTAAAGCACCTAAATCTTAGTCTAAAGAAAAAGCACTTAAGGAATTCTACGGCAAAGCCTAAAAATCTAGGAGTAAAAATGACTATAGCAAAAACTATGTTTAAAATTAAATATGAGCTAAAAATACAAATATTACGCTAAAACGATTAAAAAGTGACAAAATATAAAAATATACAAAAAGTTGTAAAAAGTACAATTTTTATAAAAATATTATTTTTATATTATTTATTTAATAAAACTACTAATTTTACAATTTAATTAAACTAATTTAACTAAAATATATAAATTAAATAAAAAGTAAAAGTAATTATAATAATAATAATTAGTTAGGGTTATAATAATAATAATTAATAATTAACCGTAATTAATGCTGAATTAGGGCTTCTGTCGGCGTGTCAGGTTATCTCCGCGAGTCGCGGTATTTAAAACACCAAACCCCGCGAGTCGCGGGGTTCAGAAATTCAGATGACAGCTTATTTAAATTCGACGCGTTTTTTTTTATTTTTTTTTATTTTCTGTTTTCTGTTTTTATATAAATAAAAGATATTTAAATAAAACTTATATTTTTATAAACTAAAATAAAAATAAAGAAACTTATAAAACTTAAATATTTAACAAAATCTTTAAAATACTTATATTTTTGTTTTTCTTTTTATATTTTTGAATAATTAAAACGTATTTTACAAAAACGAATTTTAATAAAAGTTAACTAAAAATCTTTTTTTTTTTATATATATATTAGCGTTGCGCTTCCGGTATTTAAGAGGTTCCCCGGCAGCGGCGCCAAAAATACTTGATGTCAAAGCTAAGGTATACGAAATAGTTTATATTTTACTAGAAAAACTATTAAATACGATACAATTTTACACAAGATATTTATTTATTTATAGAATGGATATACTTAAACCTTGCTACAACACTTATAGGCAGTGTACCTAATCGTACAGTAGTGTAGTTTTTAGTAAGTCCGGTTCGTTCCACAGGGAATCTTTTTTTTTTAAACAAAGCTCAACGCTATATTAGTTTACTTTTATAAAAATACAAATATATATATAAGTAATATTATTATTATAAAGGGGGGTTTTTACCGTTTAATGATCGGTTTGTCGATTTTAAAACTTTAGTCGCAGTTAAAACCTAATGTAAAATATTAAATAAATAAAAGACTTAATTTAAAGCGTAAAATAAATAACGATAATGAAATTGCGAATAATAAAAGTGTGATAAAATAAAATTGCGATAATTAAAAAGTACGATAATTAAAAGTGCGATTAAATAACAATAAATAAAAGTGCGATAATTAGAAGTGCAATTAAATATAAAATAAAGGAAATTAAATATGAAATAAAAGAATTATGCTTATTTAAACTTCCGTAATCATGATGTTTGACGTGTTGATTTTAGTTTTATGCCCATGGGTTAATTGTCCTTTGTCCTGGATTATTTAATATGTCCGTCTGGTTTTTGTCCATAACAGTCCATCAGTCATAAATATAAAGTTCGAGTGTCCTCATCAAATTATTCTTATACCCGAAGTTAAATATTCCAACTAATTGGGGATTCGAATTGTAACAAGGTTTTAATACTTTGTTTAATGAATACACCAGGTTATCAACTGCGTGTAAACCAAGGTTTTACTACTTTGTTAGCAATTACACCAATTACCCTTGAATGTAATTTCACCCCTGTTTTAATTATTCTAGTGGCTATTAATCCATTCCCGTGTCCGGTTAAATGAACGATTATTCGTACATATAAATACCCCGCCCATCGTGTCCGATCGAGTGTATATGGTAATTTATAGGGACGCCCAATTGTAAATCTTTATATTAACATTAACAAACTATCATTTAGTTAAACAAATATAAAGCCCATTAATAGCCCATAGTCTAATTTCCACAAGTGTCGTTCTTTTGTCCAAACCCCAATTATGGTACAAAGCCCAATTACCCAATTTTAGTAATTAGCCCAACATCATGATTACTTCGTTTTAAATAAGCATAATAATAACTTAGCTACAAGACATTAATGTAAAAAGGTTGAACATAACTTACAATGATTAAAAATAGCGTAGCGTTACACGGACAGAATTTCGACCTACACCCTTACAACATTCGCTAACATACCCTTATTATTAGAATTATAATTAAAATTAAAATTAAAATATAAATTATATATATATATATATATCGTATGAATGAGGAGAAAAAAGATATATATTTGGTAAATTTTTACGATCAGAATGCGCGAGCTTTATAGGGATTTTCGATTTTTGGGGCTCCGCGACTCGCGGCATTTTTGCCTTCAAACTCCGCGAGTCGCGGAGAATGAAATTACAGCTCAGTCCCTTTGGAGTCTTTCTTGCCGACGGTTTTTATTATTTATTATAATATATAAATAATTATAAGAATTATTTAAATATTATATTATATTTATGTGCATAGTTGACTTGTAATTTTTAGTCCGTTGCGTCGAGCGTTGAGAGTTGACTCATGTCCCGGTTTCGGATTTTCGAACGTCCTTGCGTACAATTTAATATCTTGTACTTTGCGTTTTGAATCTTGTACTCTTGTAATTTCGAGACGTTTCTTATCAATAATTGGAACCTTTTTGATTGTCTTTTGTACTTTTGAGCTTTTTGGTCGTCTGCGTCTTCAATTCGTCGAATCTGTCTTTTGTCTTCACCTTTTATTATTTAAACGAATATCACTTGTAAATAGAACAATTGCAACTAAAAGCTTGTCTTTCTTGAGGAATAATGCTATGAAATATATGTTCGTTTTTAGCATTATCAGAAAACCTCCATCTCTATCATACTTAAATGTATGGGGATGTGAAGCTTATCCTAAGCGTTACGTCCCTAATAAGTTGAATGCTCAATCCACGAAGTGTATCTTCATAGGATATCCCAAGGATGATATGGGATACTATTTCTATGATCCAACCGAGCAAAATGTATTTGTTGCTCGAAAGGCCGAGTTCCTTGAAACTAAGTTCCTAATGGAAGGAAATAGTGAGAGGAAGATAGATCTTGAAGAGGTTCAAGATCAAGTAGCTGATACACAATTGGTTGACACTAGCACTCAACATGAAGATGTTGAGAATGATAAAATGGATGATCAAAATACACAAGACGTTCGCAGATCTAGTAGGATTAGTAATCCCCCTGAGAGATATGGGTTCCTCATGGATGGTTACTATGTGGTTGATTTGGATGAACCAACAAACTACCAAGATGCTTTATCAAGGATTGATAAGGATAAATGACAGGAAGCCATGAACGCTGAGATGTAATCCATGTATGACAACCAAGTTTGGGAACTTGTTGAACAAACTACTGGCTCAAGGCTAGTTGATTGTAAATGGCTTTTCAAAATGAAAACCGACATACATGGAAACTTGGATACATATAAAGTTAGACTTGTAGCAAAAGGTTACACTCAAACTCAAGGGGTTGACTATGATGAAACATTTTCGCCTGTGGCAATGCTAAAGTCTATTAGGATATTACTTGCCATTGCTGCTCATTATGATTATGAAATATGGCAAATGGATGTCAAGACTGCTTTCCTAAATGGACATCTTGAGGAAGATGTCTATATAGTTCAGCCTAAAGGTTTTGTTGATCCGAAGTGTCCTAAAAAGGTATGCAAGTTAAAGAAGTCAATCTACGGATTGAAACAAGCATCTAGAATGTGGAATCATCGTTTTAATGAGGAGGCCAAGAAATTTGGCTTCATTAAAAATGGTGATGAAGCTTGTGTATACAAGAAAGCTAGTGGGAGCACTATCATGTTCCTTGTACTATATGTGGATGATATATTATTATTTGGAAATGATATTCCGGATATGAAAGGTGTTAAAACTTGGTTAAGTAAATGCTTCTCCATTAAGGATCTTGGAGAAGCACAATACGTTTTGGGGATTGGGATCTACAGGGATAGATCTAAGAAACTGATAGGTTTGAATCAAAGTGCATACATTGAAAAGATCTTAAAAAGGTTCAAGATGGAGAACTCTAAGAAAGGTTTGGTACCCATTCAAAAGGGAACACTTCTCAGTTCATCTCAGTGCCCCACCATGAAAGATGAACAGGAGAGAATGAAGAAAGTCCCATATGCGTCTGCCATTGGGTCAATCATGTATGCAATGATATGCACTAGACCGGATGTGTCATGCGCCCTAAGCTTGACAAGTAGATACCAGAATAACTCAGGAAACAGTCATTGGATTGCTGTTAAAAGTATATTGAAATATCATAGGAGGACTAAAGATATGTTTCTAATATATGGGTCTGGTGAGGAGTAACTCGCTGTAAAAGGTTACGTGGATGCGAGTTTGCAAACTGATCGAGATGATTCTCGATCACAATCCGGTTATGTCTTCACGTTAAATGGAGGTGCGGTCTCTTGGAAGAGTTCAAAACAGGATGTTGTTGCTCTATCCACTACAGAGTCGGAGTACATCGCCACATCATTGGCATCTCAGGAAGCTGCATGGATGAAGAAATTCATCGACGACTTAGGAGTAGTCCCTTCCATTCAGGACCCTCTTGAGATCTTTTGTGACAACGAGGGTGCGATTGCTCAAATCAAGAAACCTCGTGCTCACCAAAAGACACGTCACATTGAGCGGAGATTCAACTACATAAGGGATGAAGTTGAAAAGGGAAAGATATGTATTCGCAAAGTTCACACAGATCTTAATATAGCAGATCCTCTCACGAAGCTCTTATATGGAGCAAAACATGCAGGACATGTTTGTGCATTAGGGCTTCGATATTCTAGTGATTGGTCATGATCTGTTTTAAGTATTATAACGGAATGAAATTGTTCAAACTCATTAATATAATTATGGTATTGATTTATTTTGAGTTATGTTCCTATTTTGCATATTTTATCCACGAATAAGTAGTTATTCTAAATTTTGTAGTCGATCACATTTGTGGGAACAAGTTTGAGTTTTAGACTATTATGGACTTGGATTGGTATACATTCACGGAATGAATGTGGGGCAAGGTTGCAACCAAGGTTCATAGATATTTGTGGGACACAAATATTGGAATCTCAAGACTTACTAAATGGAGCCTTTGTGGTTGATCACATGTAATCTTGAGTAAAGGCGAATATCATTGTATCCTCTGACCTGAGATACATATTGGGTTCGAATATTTACCAAGTACTGTGCCTTCATTCTTTCCTTCGCTATTTTGAAACATGGTAGTTCATAAGGAAGAACTCAGGAATGATACAAGGTACATATTAAGGACGTATGTAGTCAAGATGGAATTTGTCCCTCTTATTCGTTAAGAGTCAGATGTTTAAGGCCTGATAAAGTTAAATCTAGAAGAGAGTGATCACTCTGTGTCTCTTGGATTTAACATGACATCTAGGACAAAAGGATGTGATGAAAGATTCACCTATTCATATTCGAGATGGGAACTCGAAAGGGATGATGTTATTGAATGGCAAAAGTCATAACATATTGGGGGTGATGGACGGTCGTTAGGTGGTATCCGTCACTTGCATTAATTTCTTATGTTTCTCGTGCAAGTGGGAGATTGAAGGTATTTCGTACGCCCGAGAGACATATTAAATTAATGTGGCTAATGTGTTATGATCCAAGTTGGGTCATACCCAATAACAAGCTTACCAACACTTTATATGTATTTAATCTTAACGACTGGATCGTTAAATAAATACGCGACACTTGAACTTTAGAAAATCGGTTTTCGAAAATGTTATTACTTGAAATAAATTATTTGGATAATTTTTATTTAATTATTTATAGGTTTAAATAATTATGTTATGTTATATTTTATAAAATTGGTTTATAAAATAAGTGACTTAACAAATGCATACTTTATATAATAAGTTTTATATAAATTACAAAGTATTTTATAACAAGTTTTATAAAATATAAACCTTATTATATAATTAAAAGTGTGCAGAATTTTGGAGTCTCCAAGGAGACACCCATGCCTTATTTTGTCACTTTTAAGATAGTACAACTCCTAAGGTACATGCTTAAGTAGTTTACCAAAGCCTTGACTCAAGTAAGACATGCAAAATACACTTAAACGCATAAAAAAAAACTGCAAAAAAAACTCTTTGCTGCTGCTGTCTTTTGCCGTGACCAAAGAGGGAAGAAAAAGGGTTCTTCATTTGATTTTGCAAGTTCTAATTAAGTGTCAAATAAATCCTAACTAAAAGCTAGGGTGTTGGTGCAAAGTTTGGGGTATAACAACTTGAGGTTTCATACTTTTGAAGCTCCATTCATCATCATCTTCTTCATCATCAACTACATAGCTTGGAGAAGGTATAATCTCTTATCTATCTTGTAGTTTGTAAGTATGTTTCACAACTTGATCCTAATTGGGATTTAACTTTAATTGGTTAAAGTTTAACAAGTCTAAAATTGGTAATTACATGCTTCCGCTAAGTTTGATTCTTATTATGTTTTAAGCATTTTGGAACTTGTTAAATCCCAACACTATCACTGAGATAATAACTGTCAAGCTTGACCAGCTCATAGCTGCCATATCGAAAAGTAGACCCGTGCACCCATTTACTCAGTGTATGACCAGTCACCGATACCAAATATGAGAAAATGCTACAAATGTGGCAGCAAGTTTCACTTAGCCAACTGGTGTACTCTAACCCTAAACCCGTTGCTGCTGCCTCTTTAAGCAAACCAGCAGACAGGAAGAGATCATATGACCTGATGTAAGTCCCTTAGCTAATGTGCAGGGCATTCAAAACATGCAAATCTGGTATCTCGATAATGGTTGTTCGAGACATATGACCTAATGTAAGTCCCTGCTGATGGAATATCAAGAAAAGGATGATACAGTTGTATCATATGGAGATAATTCGTTGGGTTACACAAAGGGTTTTGGTACTTTAACAAATGGGAATGTTACATTTTCAAATGTAGCATATGTCGTTGGGCTTAAACATAATCTACTCAGCATAAGCCAACTGACGAGCAAAAGTAAGATAGTCCAGTTCAGAAGGAAGATTGGCACTATTTTTGATAAGACAGGGAAGCCACTACTGACAGCAAAAAGACATGAGAACATGTATCAAATTGACATGAACACAACAGTCACAACAACTGATACTTGTTTTTATTCAAAGGCAGCAGATAACCTCAAGTGGTTATGACACAAGAGACTCTCACATCTCAACTTCAAAGATATTCATAAGTTATCTAGTAAAGGTTTGGTGTCTGGGCTACCCACAATGTCTTATGTGAAGGACAGATTATGTCATGGATATGAAAAAGGGAAGCATCACCATGCCTCATTCAAATCAAAGCAGATTTCATATGTTGAGAAACCATTTCACCTTCTTCATATGGATATTTTTGGTTCTGTTAATATAGCCAGCTGTAGTGGGAAGAAGTATACACTGGTGATTATTGATGAATATTCCAGATACACTTGGGTGTTCTTTTTGAAGCAAAAGAGTGAAGCTGCTGATGAAATTATTAATTTCATCAAAAGAATGGAACTACTGAATGGGCAACTGGTGAAGCAGCTTAGAAGTGTTCATGGTACAGAATTCAGAAATGCAACATTGGAAGAATTTTGTGCTGACAAAGGTATTTCACAGAACTTTTCTGCTGTGAGAACACCTCAACAGAATGGTGTTGCAGAAAGAAGAAACAGAACTCTCATTGAAGCAGCAAGATCTATGTTGGCTGAGTCTGGGTTGAAAAATTCATATTGGGCAGAAGCTGTGAACACTACTTATTTTACCCAGAATAGATCTTTAATTGTGAAAAGACATCAGAAAACTGCTTATGAAGTTCTCAAAGGCAGCAGACCCTCAATTTCATTTCTTCATGTATTTGGCACTCCCTATTTCATTCTAAACAATAGGGATCAGCTAAGCAAGTTTGATGCTAAGGCTGATGAAGGTATATTCTTGGGATATTCCGACATGTTAAAGGCATATAGGGTTTTCAATAAAAGAAGGGGATGTTTTGAAGAATCCATTAATGTTACATTTGATGAAACTGCCCCTACTTCATCTTCTGGTTAAGAAGATGAGGAGTTACTGTTTGAAGAGTCAACTCAGCAAGCTCTTTATGATGAAGAAGAACCAACAGCAAATTCCTCACCAATCCATGTTGCTGGGTTCTCTGATGATGAGATGGAACACTCTGTTCTATCTGTGTCTAAACCATGTGGACCTACTGGCTCTACTGAAGTTTTACAACTGGAGCATAGATCTACTGGTTCTGAAGGATCTCAAGCTGGTACTGGTTACACTCATAATGAATAGATGTCTCCCACTGCTGCTCATTCCTCTGAGCCAGATGATGATCAAGATGTTGTGTGGTCCACAACAAGCTCACCTGTTCATAATACTAGATGGACAAAGGAGCATCCAATTGAATAAGTTATTGGTAATCTGGCAAGTGGTGTTAAAACAAGAAGACATGCAACCAGCAATTTTTGTATGCATGTAAACTTTGTGTCTACCATTGAACCTACATGTCCTGATGAAGCAATCAAAGATCCAAGCTGGGCAGGAGCTATGCAAGAAGAGATCTCCCAGTTTGATAGGAATAAGGTTTGGACATTGGTACCTAAACCTGATGATGAAACTAAGAAGATCATTGGTACCAAGTGGGTCTTCAAGAATAAGATGGATGAAGATGGTATTGTGATCAGAAACAAAGCTAGATTGGTAGCTCAGGGTTATAAATAGAAAGAAGGAATGGATTATGGAGAGACATATGCTCCAGTGACTTGGATGGAAGCTATCAGATTATTCTTAGCATATGCTGCTAAGATGAACTTTAGGGTATTTCAGATGGATGTCAAATCTGCATTTCTAAATGAGAAGCTGCAAGAAGAAGTTTATGTCAAACAGCCTCTTGGTTTTGTAAGCAGTAAATATCCAAACCATGTCTACAAGCTAGACAAAGCTCTTTATGGCCTCAAACAGGCACCAAGAGCATGGTATGAGACACTTCAAGTGTATCTCACTAGTATATGTTTTAAAGTTGGAACAATTGATACCACTCCGTTCTCAAAAGACATAGATCGTGATCTCTTGCTGGTACAGATATATGTGGATGATATTATTTATGGATCTAAAAATGAGAAACATTGTCAAGATTTTTCAAAACTTATGTCAAAGACATATGAAATGAGCTTACAAAGAGATTTGCAATACTTTTTAGGTTTGCAAATTAAACAACTTGATGATGGAATTTTTATAAGTCAAGATAAATATATCAAAGATATGTTAAAGAAATTTGGTCTGACCTGTTTAAAAGATATAGGGACCCCAATGGCAGCATCTATTAATGGTGAACCAGTCAATATCACGGAATATAGAGGTATGATTGGATCCCTACTTTAGGTTACAGCCAACATACTAAATATTATGTTTGCCACATGTCTCTGTGCCAGATATCAAGCTAATCCTAAAGAGTCACACCCGAATCTGCTCTCGCTCGCCGCTACTAACGGGGTCTCGGTTGATTCTTGCTAGAAGTAAAAAGTGAAGGATTTTCGTACGCCCGAGAGATATATTAAATTAACGTGGCTAATATGTTTTGATCCAAGTCAGGTCATACCCAATAACAAGCTTACCGACACTTTATATGTATTTAATCTTAACGATTGGATCATTAAGTAAATACACGACACTTGAACTTTAGAAAATTGGTTTTCTAAAATATATTACTTGATGTGTATATAAATTATGGAATAATTTATATAATTAAAACTTAATTATTTATAGGTTAAATAATTAATTATGTTATATTACATTTTATAAAATTGGTTTTATATAAAATGTATACATAACAAATAAATGTACAAGTTTATAAAATGTATTTTATAAAACTAGTTTTATAAAATGTCTAATTTTATAAAACCATTTTATAAATAAATGCAAGTGGCATTGGAGTCCATTCAAGCATACTCTTTGACTAGCCATGTGAGTGGTTACTTCAAGACTCATGGGGCATAAGTACCAAGACATGTTGGAGACCAAAACTACATGCAAATACATCAATTACACATCAAAAAAAAACTGCACAAAAACCTCCTCATTGCTGTTTCTGACCGTGGGCTGTGGGAGCTCAAAAGGAGTTCAAATTTTGGCTTTTGCAAGCTCCATTCAAGTGTAATTAAATCCTAACTAAAGGCTAGGTGTTGGTACAAAAGCTTGGGGTATTTCTCCTTGAGGTTTCATTCTTTTGGAACTCCATTCTCCATCATCTTCATCATCATCTTTTGGATTAACCCTCAACTAGCTTGAGGAGGTATTATATCTAAACCCACTTGTAGTTTGTAAGTATATTTCAAAGCTTGACCCGTCTTGGGATTTAACTTTAAAATGGTTAAAGTTTACATGTTCCAAAATAGTAATACTTACATGCTTCCGCTTTATTTGATTCTTAAATGTTTTATGTGTTGTGGACTTGTTAAATCCGAACAATGGTATCTAGAGCCGAAGTTGTTGAAATATGCTTCGAGATGGTTATTATACTCACTATATATTTTGCATTTTATGTACATGCATGAAAGTAAAATGCAAAAATTATTGGTTTTGGGTGGGTTACATTTTTAGCCGAATTTCATGGCTCCCAAAATAGGTTTTGGGTTGTTCCATATTGTTCATATTTGGTTGTATGATAATGTTCACAATCTAAGCCTTGACCTTGTGTTTGAATGGTCACATGTTTGATTTATTATTCATTCATTTGGTTTGTAATAATATTTATTCAATTGGTTTGTAATAATATTATTTTGGTTATGTAATTTATTTTATATTTTGTATGTAAAATAGATTAGGTTGTAATTTCATTTTTTAGACAAAATGTATTAGGATATATTTTGTAAAAAGATGAAGATACAAGATGAAGACTTGGAAGAACACAAGAAGAAGCATTTGGATGCAAGATTAAGTGGGAGATTTAAAATCTCCTACTTTGTGTTATAACCCCTTAACCGGTGGCATTTGTTTTCAGCTAAACAAATGTCTACCAAATTGGCTTGATTGTGAACATATTTATTTTGCATGCATGGTTGTTTATTGTGTTTGTATGTTTGGTTGCTACAAGTAAATCACAAGTTAACGACAAGCAAAATGACAATTTAATTGGTTAAATTTGACATTATTAACGACATGTAAAACGACAATTTAAATGGTTAAATTAAAAATGGCTAAAAGGACATTAATAAACGGTTATTAAGAACATGAAAAGGATCATATATATAAAATGGTTTATATCAAGTTATTGACTTAATTACAAGACATGAAAATGGTTTTTCATATGTACCATACACTAAATGCATGTTGGTGTATGGCATAAAAGTTTTCTTAAACTAGAAATAATAAAAACTTAAAATCCCTTATTAACAAGGCAAACAAGTTAAAAGCCATCCTTTTGTGTGACACTTAAAAATAATTAGGGAACTCATAATGGGATAAAGGTCACCTAACTGTTATGAGCAAACTAATATGATTAAGGTGAATTTCGCACACTTGTGGGATAAAGGTCACCTAACCACTTGTATGTTAAATTTACACGTTTACATAAGTAGGACGACTTGATTTGGGAATCATGAACTTAGGTTCACCGAAGCATGAGGAACAAATAGGCGTTGATGGAATAAAGATGCCATGCAAAAGGATTGCATGATTCCATAACTTAGAAGTTGCAAAAGGATTGCAATTGTCATATAATAACTACCTAGCTAAATCAAATGACGGGATAAAGGTCACCTAACCAAAATTTAGTTTACTGTTGGATTCAAAAATTTAATAAATATCAATTGGATTTAAAGGGTATTGATTGTTAAATTAAAATTGATACTTAAACAACTTTGTTAAATTTTGTAGATGGCCGCCAATAACAACAACATTCCCAATGCACCTATCAACTTTAACAACCTATCGTTGAGGTCAATCCTCGAAAAGGAAAAACTCAACCATACGAACTTCATGGATTGGTTTTGCAATCTAAGAATTGTCCTCAAACTAGAGGATAGGGCGTATGTGTTGGAAGACCCCATTCCCGATCAATCGGATGAGGATGATACGGAAGGTATGGCTTATTGGGAGAAATATTGCACTGATTCGGTGCAAGTTTCTTGCCTCATGCTTAGGACTATGATACTAGAACTCCAAAAGGATTTCGAGCATCATAGTACATATGACATGATCACACAATTGAAGGAGATGTTCCTTCAACAAGCTCGTATCGAGCACTTCGAAACGGTTCGAGCACTTCATGCATGTCAGATGGACGACTCCCAATCCGTTTCATCTTATGTCCTTAAGATGAAAAGCCTAATTGATTGAGCGAACCGTCTAAACTGCAATGTGTCTAATGAATTAGCCACGGACCTTATCCATAATTCTTTGTCAAAGAGGTTTGACACATTTTTAATGAATTACATGAATGGATGGGATAAGAGCATTGGCGAATTACATGCCATGCTTAAGACGGCCGAAGCGAGCATGGGTAAAAGGGCTTCACCGATGTTTATGATCGATGAAGGCGGGTCCAAAAACAATAACACTTCTAAGCCGAAGACAGCTAAGAGGAAAGGACCCGCCTACCAAGGCAAGGGCAAGGGAAAGGGGAAGATGGTTACCTCAACCAACAATAACAAGAAGCAAAAGGTTGCTGGTAAAGCAAACCCCAAGGAAGATCCGTGCTTTGGTTGCGGTGAGATGGGTCACTGGAAACGCAACTACCCGATCTATCTAAAGGAGTTGAAAGAAAAGAGGGATGCAGGGTAAACCTCAGGTAATGTATATATGGTATACATTGAGCTTAGTATTACTTCTTCTAATACATGGGTATTAGACACAGGATGTGGAACTTATATTTGCAATTCTTTGCAGGGGTTCAAAAGAAGTAATCAAGATGCGGGAACAACAAGTCTCTTCATGGGAAATGGAGCAAGGGTGCAAGTGAAAGCTCAAGGAGACTTTGTTTTGAAGCTTCTAAGTGGTTTGGAGCTTATTTTGAAAAATGTTTTGTATGCACCCGATTTATCCCGAAACATTATTTCTGTATCCCGTCTGAAACAATGTGGTTTTAATCTTAATTTCATTAATGATGATATCCATGTTTCTTTAGATAATGTGTTCTATTTCAAGGCTTCGCCTTTGAATGGAATTTATGAATTGGTTCATGATGACACATCAAACAATAGCTCAATGTTCCATGCAAACACCAAGAAACTCAAAAGGGATTTGAGTGATTCCTAGTTATGGCATTGTTGCTTTGGTCACATAAACAAGAATCGAATGCATACACTTCAAAAGAATGGACTTTTGAAATCAAACGAACTAGACTCGTTTGATGTATGTGAATCTTGTTTATAAGTAAAAATGACTAAAGCACCTTTGAAAGGGACCTATGAAAGGGCTAAAGACTTATTGGGATTAATACATTCGGATGTAGGTGGACCCTTTAAGCCCACGACTAGGAATGGTGAAAGATACTTCATTACTTTCATTGATGACTTCATTCGTTTCGGATATGTCTACCTGTTAAGACATAAGGACGAAACTTTTGAAGCATTCAAGGAATATCAAAACGAAGTACAAAATCAACTTAATAAGACAATCAAAGTACTTCGTACCGATAGAGGAGGTGAATACCTAAGCGATGCTTTCTAAGATCTTCTTAAAAGTTGTGTTGTGGGATTATCTCGCAACTCACTCCTCCCTGAACACGCCAACTTAATGGAGTATTCGAAAGGAGGAACCGAACCATAATGGATATGGTTCGATCTATGATGGCTAGAAGCTCGTTACCTCTATCATTTTGGGGTTATTGTCTATGCTCCGTGGCTCGTATTCTAAATATGGCCCTAACCAAGAAAGTGGAACGAACTCCTCATGAGATGTGGTTTGGAAAACCTCCATCTCTATCATGCTTAAAGGTGTGGGGATGTGAAGCTTATCCTAAGCGTTACGTCCCTAATAAGTTGAATGCTCGATCCACGAAGTGTATCTTCATAGGATATCCCAAGGATGATATGGGATATTATTTCTATGATCCTTCCGAGCAGAATGTATTTGTTGCTCGGAAGGCTGAATTCCTAGAAACTAAGTTCCTAATGGAAGGCAATAGTGAAAGGAAGATAGATCTTGAAGAGGTTCAAGATCAAGTAGATGATACACAATTGGTTGACACTAGCACTCAACATGAAAATGTTGAGAATGATCAAATGGATGATCAAAGTATACATGACGTTCACAGATCTGGTAGGATTAGTAATCCTCCTGAGAGATATGGGTTTCTCATGGATGGTTGCTATGTGGTTGATTTTGATGAACCAACAAACTACCAAGATGCTTTATCAAGGATTGATAAAGATAAATTGCAGGAAGCCATGAACGCTGAGATGCAATCCATTTATGACAACCAAGTTTGGGAACTTGTTACACAACCTACTGGCTCAAGGCTAGTTGATTGTAAATGGCTTTTCAAAATAAAAACCGACATACATGGAAACTTGGATACATATAAAGCTAGACTTGTAGCAAAAGGTTTCACTCAAACTCAAGGGGTTGACTATGATGAAACTTTTTCGCCTGTGGCAATGCTAAAGTATATTAGGATATTACTTGCCATTGCTGCTCATTATGATTATGAAATATGGCAAATGGATGTCAAGACCGCTTTCCTAAATGGACATCTTGAGGAAGATGTCTATATGGTTCAGCCTGAAGGTTTTGTTGATCCGAAATATCCTAAAAAGGTATGCAAGTTAAAAAAGTCAATCTACGGATTGAAACAAGCATCTAGAATGTGGAATCATCGTTTTAATGAGGAGGCCAAGAAATTTGGCTTCATTAAAAATGGTGATGAAGCTTGTGTATACAAGAAAACTAGTGGGAGCACTATCATGTTCCTTGTTCTATATGTGGATGATATATTGTTATTTGGAAATGATATTCCAGCAATGTAAGGTGTTAAAACTTGGCTAAGTAAATGCTTCTCCATTAAGGATCTTGGAGAAGCACAATACGTTTTGGAGATTGGGATCTACAGGGATAGATCCAAGAAACTGATAGGTTTGAATCAAAGTGCATACATTGAAAAGATCTTGAAAAGGTTTAAGATGGAAAACTCTAAGAAAGGTTTGGTACCTATTCAAAGAGGAACGCTTCTCAGTTCATCTCAGTGTCCTACCACGAAAGATGAACAAAAGAGAATGAAGAAAGTCCCGTACGTATCTGCTATTGGGTCAATCATGTATGCAATGATATGCACTAGACCGGATGTGTCATGCGCTCTTAGCCTGACAAGTAGATACCAGAATAACCCAGGAAACAGTCATTGGATTACTGTCAAAAGTATATTGAATTACTTTAGGAGGACTAAGGATATGTTTCTAATATATGGGTCTGGTGAGGAGGAACTCACTGTAAAATGTTACGTGGACGCGAGTTTCCAAACTGATCGAGATGATTCTCGATCACAGTCCGGTTATGTCTTCACGTTAAATGGAGGTGCGGTCTCTTGGAAGAGTTTAAAACAGGATGTTGTTGCATTATCCACTACAGAGTCAGAGTACATTACCGCCTCATTGGAAGCTCAGGAAGCTGCATGGATGAAGAAATTCATCGACGACTTAGGAGTAGTCCCTTCCATTCAGGACCCTCTTGAGATCTTTTGTGACAACGAGGGTGCGATTGCTCAAATCAAAGAACCTCGTGCTCACCAAAAGACCCGTCACATTGAGCGGAGATTCAACTACATAAGGGATGAAGTTGAAAAGGGAAAGATATGTATTCGCAAAGTTCACACAGATATTAATATAGCGGATCCTCTCACGAAGCTCTTACATTGAGCAAAACATACAGGACATGTTTGTGCATTAGGGCTTCGATATTCTAGTGATTGGTCATGATCTGTTTTAATTATTGTAACGGAACAAAATTGTTCAAACTCATTAATATAATTATGGTATTAATTTATTTTGAGTCAAGTTCCTATTTTGCATTTTTTATCCATGAATAAGAAATTATTCTAAATTTCGGAGTCGATCACATTTGTGTGAGCAAGTGTGAGGTTTAGACTATTATGAACTTGGATTGGTATACATTCACGGGATGAATATGGGGCAAGGTTGCAACCAAGTTTCAGAGATATTTGTGGGATACAAATATTGGAAGACCCGCCCTCAAGATTTACTAAATGGAGCCTTTGTGGTTGATCACATGTAATCTTGAGTAAAGGCGAATATCATTGTATCCTCTGACCTGAGTTACATATTGGGTTCAGATATTTACCAAGTATTGTGCCTTGATCCTTTCCTTCGCTATTCTGAAATATGATAGTTCATAAGGAGTAGCTCAGGTATAATACAAGGTATATATTTAGGACGTATATAGTCAAGATGGAATTTTTCCCTCTTATTCGTTGAGAGTCAGATGTCTAAGGCTTGATAAAGTTAAATCTAAAAGAGAGTGATCACTCTATATCTCTTGGATTTAACATGACATCTAGGATGAAAGGATATAATGAAAAGATTCACCTATTCATATTCGAGATGGGAACTAGAAAGGGATGATGTTATTGAATGGCACAAAGTCATAACATATTGTTGGTGATGGACGGTCGTTAGGTGGTATCCATCACTTGCATTAATTTCTTATGTTTCTCGTGCAAGTGGGAGATTGAAGGTATTTCGTATGCCCGAGAGACATATTAAATTAACGTGGCTAATATGTTTTGATCCAAGTCGGGTCTTACCCAATAACAAGCTTACCGACACTTTATATGCATTTAATCTTAATGATTGGATCATTAAGTAAATACGCGACACTTGAACTTTAGAAAATTGGTTTTCTAAAATATATTACTTGATGTGTATATAAATTATGGAATAATTTATATAATTAAAACTTAATTATTTATAGGTTAAATAATTAATTATGTTATATTACATTTTATAAAATTGGTTTTATATAAAATGTATACATAACAAATAAATGTACAAGTTTATAAAATGTATTTTATAAAACTAGTTTTATAAAATGTCTAGTTTTATAAAACCATTTTATAAATAAATGCAAGTGGCATTGGAGTCCATTCAAGCATGCTCTTTGACTATCCATGTGAGTGGTTACTTCAAGACTCATGGGGCATAAGTACCAAGACATGTTGGAGACCAAAACTACATGCAAATACATCAATTACACATAAAAAAAACTGCACAAAAACCTCCTCATTGTTGTTTCTGGCCGTGGGCTGTGGGAGCTCAAAAGGAGTTCAAATTTTGGTTTTTACAAGCTCCATTCAAGTGTAATTAAATCCTAACTAAAGGCTAGGTGTTGGTGCAAAATCTTGGGGTATTTCTCCTTGAGGTTTCATTCTTTTGGAACTCCATTCTTCATCATCTTCATCATCATCTTTTGGATTAACCCTCAACTAGCTTGAGGAGGTATTATATCTAAACCCACTTGTAGTTTGTAAGTATATTTCAAAGCTTGATCCGTCTTGGGATTTAACTTTAAAATGGTTAAAGTTTACGTGTTCCAAAATAGTAATACTTACATGCTTCCGCTTTCTTTGATTCTTAAATGTTTTATGTGTTATGGACTTGTTAAATCCCAACAAAAAGGATATTTTGGTATCTGAAAGGTACTGCTAAACGTAGTCTTTGGTATCCCAAAGACCAGGATTTTGAGCTAATTGGGTATTCAGATGATGGTTTTGCAGGGTGTAAAATAGACAGGAAAAGTACTACTGGTGGTTGCCAGTTACTGGGTGGTAGGCTAGTCAGCTGGACGAGCAAAAAGCAAAATACTGTGTCCACATCTACTGCTGAGGTAGAATATGTTTCTGCTGGTAGTTGTACAGCTCAAGTACTATGGATGCAAAGCCAGCTGAAGGACTATGGTGTTCATTTTACAAAAACTCCAATCTACTGTGACAACACAAGTGCTATTGCTATTACCAACAATCCTGTGATGCATTCAAGAACTAAGCACATTGACGTTCGATATCATTTCATAAGGGAGACCATCAGTTAGCAGATCTTTTTACAAAGCCCTTAGATGAGAAACGTTTTAACTACCGCATCTCTGAGCTGGATATGCTTGAACTTTAAAATAAAAGGCAACTTTGTTGGTGTGCTGGCTCTACAACATGTAGGGCAAATCAGTAAGTCACAAATTCTTTCACTTACTGCCTACATGTCAAATAGTCAGCACAACAAGGTCTTTTATATTATGGTTATTCAATGTTCAAAACGAAATAATAAATAGCTCACTATACTTAAATGATACCTTAAATCTGAAACTTATTTACTCCCAATGATTTAAAATTAAATTCATTACATATTAAATGTCACAAAGAATTTTTGTATTTAATACAAAACTTATCTTATGATTTTTAACTTCATTTTGAATTGAAAACTGCTGCATTTAATGCTTAATGGGAGGTATGAGTGTTCAAGCCGATTAAACGTCATGTCAACAGTATGTGTCCTCTCGAAAACGTGCCAGTCTGTCACATCTGCCCACGCGCCTGCAGATGACAGTTGCCATTTTCTCTCTCCTGCACTTTTTCCACCAATCCGAAAGGTTAAATAAGGTAATTAATTCCACATAATAACCTTCGGTTATTAACTCTTTGATTTACCTTTCAAATACACACTCTTCTCTCTAAAAATCCCAAATCTTCAAATATTTCATACATTCATCTTCAACATTTCATCAATGGCAGAACAACAACACCAATCACCACCTACTGAGAATCAGCTAGAGGAACAACAACAGCAACAACAAGCGGTGGAACCATAACAATCGGAACAACACCCTCCACCGGTCATTGAGAAACAAGTTGTACAAGGTCCACTGTTCAACCTTTACCTCAACCTGATCAGGGCTGCTAATGCACCAAACCATGCACTGATTCGTCTTTCCAGAGGCAATGCAGCTCACGCTCTCTCTATTCCCAAGTCTAAAGCCAACATTGGCTATGAGGCTTTGATTGACTACATCAGGCGATGCCCCTAGGCGAGATCCATCACCGGAGTTCCTTCTCACCTCTATCCGGCCTGTTTAGCGAGATTCTGGTATACTGCCACCATGGCCACCACTCAACAGAATGCTCCTTGTATTCATGGCATGGAGACTGAAACCCTAAACTGCTCGATCACTGTTGATGCCATCCGTCGTGCCCTTCAATTACCCGGTGGTCCATTTGTTCATTCACTGGCGAGTGATGATTTCAGGAGGGAAGTGCCAGAAACGATTGGATATGTTGGTCCAATTGCTCATACGTCACTAAGGAAGAATATGCCACCGCTATGGTATTACTTCTTTGGACTGCTGACCCAGTGCACCAGCCAAAAGTCTGGTAGTTATAACGACCCGTCCTAATCCATCTGGATGAATACATTACATTTGGTTACATCGTGAGGTACTTGACCTCTATATGATACATTTTACAAACATTGCATTCGTTTTTAAAAGACAAACTTTCATTTCATCGAAAGTTGACTGCATGCATACCATTTCATAATATATCCAACTATAATTGACTTACTAATAATCTTGATGAACTCAATGACTCGAATGCAACATCTTTTGAAATATGTCATGAATGACTCCAAGTAATGTCTCTAAAATGAACAAATACACAGCGGAAGATTTCTTTCATACCTGAGAATAAACATACTTTAAAGTGTCAACCAAAAGGTTGGTGAGTTCATTAGTTTATCATAATCGATCATTTTCATAATTTTAATAGACCACAAGATTTTCATTTTCATTTCTCATAAATATACATCTCATATCAGGCATTTCGTAAACTGCATAGAGATAAAAATCATTCATATGGTGAACACCTGGTAACCGACATTAACAAGATGCATATAGAATATCCCCATCATTCCGGGACACCCATCCGACATGATAAAATCGAAGTACTAAAGCATTCCAAATTCCAGAATGGGGGTATTTAGTTCCCGTAGATCTACCTTTAGGATTCGCGTCAATTAGGGGCCAGTTCCCTAATTCTTAGGCTACCAAGCTAAAAAGGGGCATATTCGGTTTAATAATTCAACCATAGAATGTAGTTTCGATTACTTGTGTATATTTCATAAAACAGTTATAAAAGCAGCGCATGTATTCTCGATTCCAAAAATATATATTGCAAAAGCATTTAAAAGGGAGAAAATGAAACTCACTCTACAATATTTTGTAGTAAAAATATTCATACGACGACTGGACAATGCAGGGTTGGCCTCGAATTCACGAACCTTTAAAGCTTTTTCCTAACAAAAAAAATGCACCAGACAGGGCTCGAACCCACGACCTCTCATTCAACCTAAACACACCTAAACCAGTTGCTCTGCATCTTCTTTTCTAGTTTATTCCCGTATTAATTTTATTTATCCCATTAAACTGTCTGTTCTACTTCATGTTCTTTTAAAAAAAAATTGCCACAAGCAAGGATTGAACCGGTGACCTCCTGTTTCCCCAACACCACCCCTCAACCATTCCTACATATCAGTTTATCTAATTAAAATCATAGCTTGATTATATTAAACCCGCCTTTTCTGTTTCGCTTTCTTCTTCTTCAAAATATTTATTTTTAATCGATTCAAAATCTCATCTTATCATCGTCATTACCAACATCATAATAATACTGAATATCAATTATCATAATAATTATCACATAAAATCATGAATTATTATCATAATCTTGAATAATAATCTTAATCATACCATCATCGAATTTTTTTTTTTTTTATGTATCATTCATTCCACTATATCATCGTCACCATTTTAATCATTCTCCTCACCTCTTCGTTCACCAACAGTAAGGTAATCAACCAATATAGTATTGATGTAATCCGGACTCAGTAAGAAACATGGACCCGATATTATGGAACGTGGGTAGTGGATACGCAACTCACAAGGTTTTTGTCATCATGGGCTTACATGGGCCAGATGATTGGCTTCAAAACATTGGGCTTATAATATTACTATAATACTTCGTTGTATGCGCGTCTGATTATAATCAAATAAAAGGAACCAAAACACTTGATCACAATTTGCACAAGTGGGGTCTTGGTTCCACTCATATTTACCATCATATAATACTCCGTAACATTTATTAAATCACAAGTGGGGATACTTTTGTCTTGCAATTGTCGGACCAAAAAGAAAAATGAAACAGCAACAGTAGTTATTAACTATCATGTTTTTATGGGTTGAAATAATGATCGATGAGATGGTTGTTTGGTTTGGTGTCTCACAGCGATAGCAGCCGCAGATTAACTTAATATTGTTGGGTTTTGTTCGATCAAATGAGACGAAAATAAATAACAGACGGTACGACGGGTTGGTGGTGGGTTTTGGTAAATAAGAGGGTAGCGTTTGATGGTCAACATGGCAGTAAGTAATTGCAGAGATTGTGGAGTTAAAACAAAAAAAGAATATAACACGTAGGTGATCATGGTGGTTGTTGTTCAAATGGCTGCAACACAGCAGCATATGTGGTTCAAGACTGAGATAGATTATAGATAATAAATCAAACAAATGGGTTTGGGTGATGGTTTTATAATCATGGGTATTAAACATTGACTATGGTGGTGGTGGGTTTCATTAAGAAAGGTGGTGAGGATGATGGTTATTGTGGTTCGATGGTTGTTATAACCATGGTGGTGATCAATATGATGGTGATGGCTCATGATGGGATTAGATGGTGGTTCATTGGTGATCACAAATAAGAGAGGGAGAGAGACGTAGATAGAGAGTGATGATGATGGCGGTTGTTATGAGATTTTATGATGGTAGTCGACGGTTGCAGAGGGTGGTGATTGTTGGTGGCCGAAGGAGGTGGTGGTGGATAGTAGTTGATCGAGCATATCATATATTTCATGTTATCATATATTTTATGCAAGTGTATATGAATGTATAGGTTATATCTATATATAATACATATGTTGGGGGAAACAACAAAAGATAGCATAGTGAAATAATGTAACTCTCGTGATTTTTAATTGAAATCATATTGCTGACAGTTCTTCGCGGATAGTGTATCGTACTCCGTTGCTATTTGATGGCGGATAAAAGTACTCAGAAAAATTCCAAATTTTTATATTAATTATATTTATTTATTTTGGTCATTATGTTATAAAATTCAATCATTAACTATTAAATAAAAAGTACATTAATTATTCACCCCCAATCCCAAGTAAAATATAAAAAGTTTTAAAATTCAACAAACAACTTCTAAATATATTATTTATAAGCCTATAGTTTATAAAACTCATTTTCGGATCACCGTTTATTTTAAAATCACATAAATTCGTATTAAACTGGTTTAATATCCATCGAATGGCAATTGATTGTTACTGTGGTTTACTAATTAGATTCAAAATCACAAAATATATATATATATATATATATATATATATATATATATATATATATATATATATATATATATATATATATATATATATATATATATATATATGCTTTAAATAATAATTATCATAATATCATATTTTTATTTTATTTTGCATAAATAAATTTTAATATTAACAACATATTATATTTCAAATTATATTTTCAATTATCTTTTATATATATATATACACATATCTATTTACAAATAGTTTTTCGTGAATTATCGGAAATGGTCAAAGGTCAAATGATATTATGCATATAGTTTACAACTTTGTTACTCAACATTACTGACTTTGCTCATCGTGTCGAAATCAAATACGAATTAAGTTTAAATTTGGTCGAAAATTTCCGGGTCGTCACAGTACCTACCCGTTAAAGAAATTTTGTCCCGAAATTTGATTGGGATGGTCATGGGTGACAATAATTATGTTTTCATGATGCATACGAACTATAAATTAGAGTTTCATCATCATTGAGTAATATGGATAAAACAATCTGTTTATGTGAAGAGTACGAGTGAAGCTATCACAAATGAGTGAAATGAGAAAGACAAGTTTCATCATAACTTTTGACTAGTCATGGTTGAATTTAGAAAATAAGGTGCGTCTTAACTTTTGACGTTGTCTTGGGTGAATTCCGGAATTCAAGGGATTTAAAGAAAATCTTCGAAATCTAAAAGATTTGATTCTTAAGGAAAATGAGAATACTATTTGGTTAGATTCGATGATCTATTTCAATTACTCTGTCGGATATTACACTATAAATTCACTCTCTCATTTCTTTTATATCTTGGATTTCCATACTTTTGCTTTCTCTTGCCGACTTTAAGTCAAGCGAATAATGGTCCAGAATTCGTAGATATGAATTTTGGAATGAATATAGTTAATGTTCTAAGAGAAAAATGGTAATAGCACAATCTGACTTGTCAAATTACCAAAATTCAAGAGAAAAGATAGAACTATCAAGAAAATATGTTCTTGATATGTTCGGAGATTACATAGAATGTAAGAGTCATGTAACATGGCACATGATGACGTTATGATCTGTGAATCGTCATGTTCCATTAGAAACTCAGCACGAATTACCGTAATATAATCACGTTGATCAAGTGTCATTATATTATACTAACTCATGCTTTAGTTCCCAACAATACTTCAAAAACATTCATATTATAAATTCGAATTTTTCAGAATTTAGAAACAAAAATAGTTTCCTTTCTGATATAACACTGATATCGCGAAGAGATAAATGATTTCAGATAAGAATAGTTATCAAAATATCTTTAGAAATATCGAGGATATTTATAATGAAAGATACGATGATATCTTAGAATTTCCAATATCGATGAATGATGAAGAAGATTTATCCGTAAAAGTGTAAAGTCAGGAGTAAGGTGTTCGTTAATAACTTCAGCAGATACTGAATCATTTGGATTCTTTAAAGACAGATTTAGTCTTTGTGATTTGTCTACGGTCTCCTTCATGGATTGCTCAATCCGTTTTCCTATCACCAAATTTTATGAGTTTTGCCAACACATTATTCTTTATCATCAAACTTTTGACTGATAAGTTCATTTATAGTTCTTGTTGCTTTATTCAGCTTTTTCAGAATTTAGAGTATTGATTTGTAGACTGTGTGCTTTTCAGAATTTCAGAATGGAGATTATAATTCTAAGAGATAAATATTATATGTATACATATAACTGTTGATGTAGACATGCTACAAGATTTCCAAATACTGATTGCTAATTCCCGGTAGTTGATGTGAAAATTCTCGTTACAAGATGTAGAGGAGTATATGATGAGGTTTCAATGAATATATAATTTTTCGAAAATTCAAAGATCGATGAAGTTACTGGTAAGTTTACTGCTAATGTGGAGGGATATAAGCGGTTCCCTGATAACGATGACAAAAGGCAAGGTTATAATAATGCTAATTCGAATGAAAGTCGAAGTTGATTTGCTGAAGCTGTGACAAATTTGGCAAATTTGGAGAGGAATTGCAAAGTGATTTTTTGTAATAACAACGCCAAATGAGCTAACATAAATACATGTTAAACATTTACTCAGGTTCTGAGTGTTTTCAGGTGCATAACTATATGCATCAATCTTTTCTTTCGTAGATGAAGTGTGGTTGGTTCATCCTCTCGATTGAGGTGTTTTCAAGAATCATGAAAGGTTTGAATGCAGATTGTAATCGTCACGATACAAACGAGGTTTAAGATGAAATCAAGTGGCAAACTTGAAGAATTATTTAGTTTCATATGTTATAATCAATATTTTAATTCATTTTTAATTGTCCAATCTTGGTACTCCACAGTTAGCAGTCCACAGTTACTAACTCAATAATTCATATATAGTTTATAATATTCGAATTAATTAATACGTATCGTGACCCGTGTACATGTCTCAGACTCAATCACAACTCAAAGTATATATATTATTGTAGAATCAACCTCAACCCTGTATAGCTAACTCGATCATTACTGCATATAGAGTGTCTATGGTTATTCCAAATAATATATATAGATGCGTCGATGTGATATGTCAAAACCTTGTATACGTGTCCCGATATTTGAAGTGTGTAAAATAAATAACAGAAATTAAATGACGATAAATAAAATTGCAAGAATATAAATTGCTATAATTAAATTGCGATAAACAAAATGTAAACAGTTAGCTAGGAACAGTTAGCTAGGAACAATTAGCGTGGATTCTTAACAATGTTCTTCTCATAGTTAATTTGTTTGTTTCTAACAAATTTTATTTTGTTCAATGTTTTTTTCATTATGCCACTTGTTGGATTCTGATAGGTCAAAATCCAAATATGAAATTGAATGAAAATGGTTATTCCGTGGTGAACAGATTCGTATATCTGTGGATGTAGGTAGGATAGTAAATGACTGTTGATTCAGGTTCGAAGAATGTACAGTGTAACTTATTAATGTGAAATCTAAATATTCCTCGGGTATTACCTACCCGTTAAAATATTTTCACCATTAACAATTTGTACAAAAGAATTTTATTTACAATCTTTATGAAAACATATATGCATATATATTTTCTTCAGACGTAATCATGGATTTAATGAGTCAATGTGATATTAAACTCATCAGATTTACGGCTAGAACTAGATGATTGATGTAGAACGTTATGTAGAACAATGATTATGCTCGAGGTACGGATTGTGATGTTGAGGCGTGTGTTGTTGATGGTACGGGTGCTGTTGCTGAAGCTGGTAAGTTTTGCACCATATTTTCCAAGGCTACAACTCGGGCGCGAAGCTCGTTGACTTCTTCTATTATTCCGAGATGATTGTCTGTTAGAACAAGCAGATGAATAAGATCTAGAATCTAAGTTGTGATATAGTCGTGGTGAGATACTCTGGAAATGAGAGAGAAAATGGTGTTACAAACAGGTTCGCCGATAAGTGCTTCAGGTTCTTCACCAAGAGTATAGGTTGGTGAGTGGAAAGGATCGCCTTCTTCTCGTCTCCATTGATTTAGTCGACTACGAAACCATCAGATGAATTGGGGATGGCTGATTTGTTGATTCATTCTGGTGACTCTTCTTTCGGAGCTCGAGTGAAACTCTATGTTGGAATAGCTGTCGGAATAACTATCAGAATAGCTATCGGAATCTAAAGGACTCGAACTGGTTGAGGGATTCATCTCGTATGATCAGATGAAGGATTTTTGATAAGAAATAGAATAGGATGTAGATTAGTATCCTGCAATACATAATTTACATATGCGTATATAATACTAAAATCTCATAAGTTACAGAGGAATCTACGAAAGCTGTCAAGCAAAGCCTACAGTAACAGCTACGCTAAGATGTGAATTAGCAGATATGCTAAGATATGAATTTTGTCTATACACTAATCATGCAATCAATGCAATAAGATGTGTCTAGACTAAGGATGATAAGCAAGTGATTTCCTAAGAATGATAAGCATGTAATTTTCGACACGAAATGATAAGCAAAACTTTTGACATGCAGACACAGTCGAAGTCCAGACTCACTAATGCATCTAAACAACTATCTGTTAGACACACTAATGCAAGACTTGGTTTGCTAAGACCACCGCTCTGATACCACCTATAATGACCCGTCCTAATCCATCTGGACGAATACATTACATTTGGTTACATCGCGAGGTACTTGACCTCTATATGATACATTTTACAAACATTGCATTCGTTTTTAAATGACAAACTTTCATTTCATCGAAAGTTGACGGCATGCATACCATTTCATAATATATTCAACTATAATTGACTTAATAATAATCTTGATGAACTCAACGACTCGAATGCAACGTCTTTTGAAATATGTCATTAATGACTCCAAGTAATGTCTCTAAAATGAGCAAATGCACAGCGGAAGATTTCTTTCATACCTGAGAATAAACATGCTTTAAAGTGTCAACCAAAAGGTTGGTGAATTCATTAGTTTATCATAATCGATCATTTTCATAATTTTAATAGACCACAAGATTTTCATTTTCATTTCTCATAAATATACATCTCATATCAGGCATTTCGCAAACTGCGTAGAGATAAAAATTATTCATATGGTGAACACCTGGTAACCGATATTAATAAGATGCATATAGAATATCCCCATCATTCTGGGACACCTATCGGACATGATAAAATCGAAGTACTAAAGCATTCCAAATTCCAGAATGGGGGCTGTTAGTTCTCGTAGATCTACCTTTAGGCCAGTTCCCTAATTCTTAGGCTACCAAGCTAAAAAGGGGCATATTCGATTTAATAATTCAACCATAGAATGTAGTTTCAATTACTTGTGTCTATTTCGTAAAACGGTTATAAAAGCAGCGCATGTATTCTCAGTCTAAAAAATATATATTGCAAAAGCATTTAAAAGGAAGCAAATGAAACTCACTCTACAATATTTTGTAGTAAAAATATTCATACAACGATACTGAACAATGTAGGGTTGGCCTCGGATTCACGGACCTTTAAAGTTTTTTCCTAACAAAAAATATGCACCAGACAGGCTCGAACCCACGACCTCTCGTTCAACCTAAAGACACCCTGAAAGGACCCGTCCTAATCCATCTGGATGAAGTCCATATCGATTATAAACAATTCACAACAATTGATTACATCGCGAGGTACTTGACCTCTATATGGTACATTTTACAAATATTGCATTCATTTTTGGAAAAGACAATCTTTCATTACATAGAAAGTTGACAACATGCATACCATTTCGTAATATATCTTACTATAATTGACTTAATAATAATCTTGATGAACTCAACGACTCGAATGCAACTTCTTTTGAAATATGTCATGAATGACTCCAAGTAATATCTCTAAGATGAACAGATGTACAGCGGAAGATTTCTTTCGTACCTGAGAATAAACATGCTTTAAAGTGTCAACCAAAAGGTTGGTGAGTTCATTAGTTTAACATAAATAATCATTTCATAATTTTAATAGACCACAAGATTTCATATTTCCATTTCTCATAAACATACGTCCCATGCATAGAGACAAAAATATCATTCATATGGATTGAACACCTGGTAACCGACATTCACAATATGCATATAAGAATATCCCTATCATTCCGAGATCCTCCTTCGGACATGATATAAATTTCGAAGTACTAAAGCATCTGGTACTTTGGATGGGGGCTTGTTGGGCCCGATAGATCTATCTTTAGAGTTCGCGTCAATTAGGGTGTCTGTTCCCTAATTCTTAGATTACCAGACTTAATAAAAAGGGGCATATTCGATTTCGATAATTCAATCATATAATGTAGTTTCGATTACTTGTGTCTATTTCGTAAAACATTTATAAAAATTGCGCATGTATTCTCAGCCCAAAAATATAAAGGGTAAAAAGGCAAATGAAACTCACGCATATAATTATTGTAAAACAGTTAATAAAACATTTGCATGTATTCTCAGCCCCAAAAATGTAAAGAGTAAAAGGGAATAATGAAACTCACGCATATAATTATTGTAAAACATTTAATAAAACATTTGAATGTATTCTCAGCCCCAAAAATGTAAAGAGTAAAAAGGGATTAAATGAAACTCACCTAATGTATTTTGTAGTAAAAATACATATAACGATATTGAACAAATGCAGGGTTGACCTCGGATTCACGAACCTATATCAATTATATATCTATTAAAACATATAATGGAAATCACATAATTTTACTTATTAATATCTATTATTTATTTATATATTTGTAGTTATATAGGATTTATATTAAATTCCATTTAAAAAAACAAACATATACTTATATTATATCTTAAATTATATGTTATATATATATTTATTTTGTATATACATATTTTGAAATGATTAATATCTGTTTATTTAGTTATATTAATATATATATCCATTTATATATATACATATATGTATATATGCATATTTATTATTATGTTTGAAAGTTAATAGTTTGTTACATATAATTGTTTATCTAGAAAATGTTAATATGTAGTTATATGAAATATCAATATAGTTATTGTATATGTACAAAATACATTTTATATACAAAATTATTTATTTGTTAAAAATGATAGTAATTATAAATTGTAGTATAATAGTTATAATAATACTTAACTTAACAATAATAATAATAATATTCATTTTTAAAAAATAATATTTACTATATAAATTGGTATTGATAATTAAATAATAATAATTTTAATACTATCAATAACAACAACATCTAATAACAACAACAACAACAACAACAACAACAATAATAATAATAATAATAATAATAATAATAATAATAATAATAATAATAATAATAATAATAATAATAATAATAATAATAATAATAATAATAATAATAATAATAATAACAATAATAATAACAATTATAACAACAATAGTTAATAATTGCAATAACAATAACACTAATAATAATAATAATAATAATAATAATAATAATAATAATAATAATAATAATAATAATAATAATAATAGTAAAATGAATTCTACCTCAAAAGGATAGAGTTTTTTAAAAAAAACAGGCCACCAGCTAGTCTCGAACCTGAGACCTCTCGAAAACCCACACTAACCCTTAACCATCTTTCCAGTTTCATTTTTCTGTTATTAATACTAACTGATATCAATATACCCCGTATTCATGTGCTATTACTTCTTCTTCATCTTTAACAATTTAATCGACCAAGGTTCAACCCAAATCAAAAACGAATTAACATCATTTATCACCTTTAATTGAAGTTATGTTACCAGTCCTGATTAATTTAATTAATTAAAACGGAATGATAAACAGAAAAATGGCTGTAACAGCCGTCGGAGAAATAAAATGAAAACTTGAATCAACTTCAGTAATTTAGGATGTTTCAGGTTGTAATTATATCATGAAAAATATTCTAAATCATTCATATAAAATCTATGAATCATTAATTTAATATAAAACACAAGAACAAACTCGAATTTCTTTAAAATCAAATCTGTTGACTTTTGGAAAATTAACTTTGACCCTGAAATTGGAACTCAATACTAACAATTGGGTTTTGAAACTTTTCAGGTAGTTTAAACGAGTTATGTATAACAATACTGCAATAACACTTTTTGAATTTGGTTGCAAGAAGCGAGCTTTTAAAAATTTGGACCAAGAACAGAACAGTAACAGCTGTTCTTCAATTTTTCTTATTAATTTTGATTAACCAGGAGTTGTTAAAGAGTTCTGTGTGTTGTGAAAGATAATATGAAGTTTGTACGATATAAATTATCAACTAAGAAAATTATATACAGCCAAATTTGATCGAGACTTTTGAAATCAGTAAAAGATAAGAAATAAATAAAAAAAATATAAAAGTTGAATTGATCACTCACTGATTTTTGTTTGCATTTGATTAAACGGAATCCTATTGTACTGGATTGTAGATAGGAAGAACAATCTAATATAGTTGATAGATATGTGTAACAAAATCGTTCCTAATCACTGGTATATAATTTATATAATAATTATTATTAATAATTAATAATTAATACTTACATTAATAATAATTATAATTAAATAATAATGATACCATTGATAATAAGATATTATTAAGGTTGAAAATAATAAAATGTATTATTTCCTAATAATATTAAATATAATAACACTAATAATATTAATATTAATATTAATATTAATTATAATAATAATGGATAATAATAATGATATTAACTATAAAAATGATAATAATAATATTATTCATAGTACAAATAAAAATATTAATTTTATTGATGATAATAATTATGTTAATATTTTTACATATCAAATTTCATTTTTATATCATAATATTATTAATACCGATATTAATTTTAATACCTATTTCAATAATACTATCCCTAAAATTTTAAATATTAATATTAGTATTAATGTTGATATTAATATAACAATCTCACTATAATTTACATTCATTATAATAATATGATATATTATATTTATACCATATGTATTATATGATACATATGTATTATTTATACAATTAAATATAAAAACATTATATAATATATGTTTGCATATTAAATATAATTGTCATATATATTTATTAATATTATATATATATATTTACTTGCTATGTTATTTTCTTTTATAAAAATTAAAATTTTGTCACATAACATCTATAACTTTTATATATATTCCAATATACATATAATAATAATTATTACCTAAATCATATATATATCTATACATAGATTTATTTTAATAACAACTTTCTTATCTTGTATTATCTTTTACATGTTTAATTCTGATGATTAAGTTTGTATTTTATTATTTCTCTTTATTATATTTATACTTATTTATGTTTATATATATATACATACATTTATACATAATTACTTACACTCAATTGTTCGTGAATCGTCAGAAATAGTCAAAGGTCAAATGATCTCATGAAAATAGTTCAAAACTTTTGAGACTCAACATTATAGACTTTTACTTATCATGTCGAAATTAATTTAGAATTAAGTTTAAATTTGGTCGAAAATTCCCGGGTCATCACAGTACCTACCCGTTAAAGAAATTTTGTCCCGAAATTTGAGTGAGGTCGTCATGGCTAACCATAAATATGTTTCCTGACGAATATGAGCTGATAAATAGAGTTTTATCATTATTGAATAATACAGATAAAATAATTCGATTATTCGAAGAGTACGAATGATGCTATCACAAAAGAGTGAAATGAATAAATGAAGTTTCGTTTTAACTTTTGATGTTGCCTTGGTTGAATTCCGAAATTCAAGGGATTTAAAAGAAAATCTTGAAGATCTATAAGATCTGATTCTTCGAGATTTATGGAAATTAAGATCTCTTTAATTAAATACGGTGATCTGCCCAGATTACTACGTCTGATATTCCCTTTATAAATTTACCTTTTCCGTTCAATTTGTTTTCACCACTTCTATACTCAATTCCCAAATTCAAAAGATTTATGAAAATGCTTAACCCTGTTCTGATCCTTGTTCTTATTCTAACTATCGCAATGATCGTTCTTCTTTTCCAACTTCCACCAGAGGAGTCTGCTTTCTTCTACTTTGCCCTTGGGATTATAATGTTTTTAATTCTCCCGTGTCTTTATGTTGCGATAAACTTTGATATACACGGTTTGTAAATTGTGTGTTGTTATCGGGCTTAATATTCTCCCTTATATTTCAAAGCTCTATGCTTTTGTTTTCTCTTCCCGACTTCAAGTCAAGCGAATAATGGTCCAGAATTTGTAGATATAGAGTTTCGAATGATTATAATGTTCAAAGTAGGAAGGAACATGATAGCACGATTTGATTTTCAAATTTATCAACATCACGGAAGATAGAACCATCAAGAATACATTTTCTTGATTTGTTCAGGAATTAAGTAGAATGAAAGAGTTATGTGACATGGCACATGATGACGTTATGATCTGTGAATCATCACGTCCCATTAGAAACTCAGCATGACTTACTGTAATATAATCACGTTGATCAAGTGTCATTATATTATACTAACTCATGCATCAGTTCCCAACATTACTTCAATAACATTCATATTTTAAGCTCTAAAGTTTACAGAATATAGAAACTAACAGTTTCTATATGATGTAACACTGATAGCACGAAGAGATTAATGATTTCAGATAAGAATAGTTATAAAAATATCTCCAGAAATATGGAGGATATTTATAATGAAAGATACGATAATATCTCAGAATATCTAAGATCAGAGGATGATAGAAACTATTATCTGCAAGGGTTTAGAGTAAGGAGCAAGATATTCACTAAAGACTTTAGCGGACATTGAATCATTTGGATTCTCTGAAGTCAAACTTATTCTTTGTGATTTGTCCATGGCTTTCTTCCTAGTTTCGCATAATCTGCTTTTCGGTACTACATTTTCTATTGAATGTTTCCAATATAATGATACACAAGAAGCATAAGGAGGTATATAATTTCGGACGAGAATATTTATAAAAATATCCTCAGAAATATCGAAGATATTGATGATGATATTTTGGAATTTCTAAGTTCGATGGTTGATGGAGAAAAATTTTACGCAAGATTTTAACATGACTTCGGAGCAAGATATTCTCTAAAGATTTCAACGGATCTAGAATTACCTGAATTCTTTGAATATAGGGTTTGGTCCTTGTATTTGTCCTTGGTCTCCTTCACGGGTAGCTCAATCTATTTTTCAATACCCAATTTTCTATCGAATGTTCCTAACACTCCTTTCTTTATCATCAAACTTTTGGTCGTTTAGACCATCTACCATTTTTCTGTTTCCTCTGCATTTAATGCTATGATATCTGAATCATCGGTTATTAATCCGAGGTGGTTTCAAGAAAATTGTGTTTTTAGATGATTAAACGCTGATGGTAATATGGTGGAATATGAAAGGTTCCCTGGTAACAATAAAAGAGCACGCGTATATATCAACGTTATAATAATGTTGTTTCGTATGAAAAGTCGAAGTTGTCTTGCTGGAGCTGTGACAAAACTGGCTATCTCGAACAGCAGATGCAAAGTTATTTTCGGTAATAATAACGCTAAAGGAATTAGCACAGCTACGTGTTAAACGTTTACTCAGGTTCCGAGTCTTTTCAGGTGCATAACTATATGCATCAATCTTTTCTCCCGTAAATGAAGTGCGGTTGGTTCATCCTATCGATTGAGGTGTTTCTTGATTGAGGTGTTTTCAAGAATCATGAAAGGTTTGAACGCAGATTGTAATTGTCAAGATACAAATGAGGTTGAAGATGAGATCAAGTGGCAAACTTGAAGAATTGTTTAGTTTCATAGGTTATAATCAATATTTTAATTCATTTTAATTGTCCAATGTCAGCAATCCACATTTGATAGTCCACAGTTAACAGTCCAATATTTCATATATAGCTTAATATATAATATTCGAATTAATACGTATCGTGACCCGTGTACATGTCTCAGACTCGATCACAACTCAAAGTATATATATTATTTGAGAATCAACCTCAACCCTGTATAGAGAACTCGATCATTACTGCATATAGAGTTGCTATGGTGATTCCAAATAATATATATAGATGCGTCGATATGATATGTCAAAACCTTGTATACGTGTCCCGATATTTAAAGTGCGTAAAATAAATAACAGAAATTAAATGACAATAAATAAAATTGCGAGAATATAAATTGCGATAATTAAATTGCGATGAATAAAATGTAATCAGTTAGCTAGGAACAATTAGCTAGGAACAGTTAGCGTGGATTCTTAACAAAATTTATCATAGTTAATTTGTTTGTTTCTAACAAATTTTATTTTGCCATATGTTTTCTTCATTATGCCACTTGTTGAATTCTGATAAATCAAAATCCCAATATGAAATTGGATGAATATGGTTATTCTGTGGTGAATGGATACGTATATCGGTGGTTGTAAGTAGGATAGTAAATGACTGTTGAATCAGATTCGAAGAATGTACAATGTAACTTATTAATATGAAATTTAAATATTCCTCGGGTATTACCTACCCGTTAAAATATTTTCACCATTAACAGTTTGTACAAAAGAATTTTTAATTACAATCTTTATGAAAATATATATACATATATATTTTCTTTGGATATAATCATGGATTTAATGAGTTAATGTGATATTAATCTCATTTGATTTACCGTTAGAATTAGAATACATAATCTCTAAAACATTAGGGATTACATAATCATCATGAAGAACGAAAATGCAGAACGTTTTGTAGAATGATGATTATACTTGAGGTATAGATTGCGAGGTTAAGATGTGTGATGATGTTGTTGTTGCTGGTACTGGTTATGCTGTTGGTGCTGCAAGTGTTGTTGGTGCTGAGATTGGTGATGATGTTGGTGTAATAAGTATAGCTTGTAAATCACGCACCATTCTTGTCAGGGTTTCTATCCTACCCTCTATCATTCCTATCCATCCACTCATCTGATTTGATAGATCTTGATTATCAATTCGAAGATCCCTAACTTCTTCTAATATTCCCCTTCGATTGGTATTCGGAAGTAGAGGTTGAATATTTTCTGAGATTGCAGTAATGCGACCTTCGAGGCTGAATAATTTAGCAAGAAGGGTGAATACAGTCTTTCGCATAAGTTCACCGGTGAGTACATCGTTTTCTTCGATGTTAGGAGGTAAGTTTGGTTCGCGGTAGGGCTCGCCTTCTTCATTTCTCCAACGAGTGAGTAAGTCTCGGACCCACCCCCATCTCCTCCAGAAAGAAAAATAACTAAATGATTGAGGCACTTTTGGTTCATTGACTTCGGAGTCTGCTTCAATATACATCTCAAAATCACTTCCGGAACTAATGGAATCCAAGCTAGGTGTAGGATCCATCTCTCACGATCAGTTACAAGGTTTTAATTGTAGCGACCCGACCAAATTGTCATTGACGGCGCCGTCTACTTAGGTCCCGTTACGTGGTCATAAGTCTTTAAAACAACGTTTGACCAAAAGTATGTCGCATTCATTTCAAAAGTAAACATGTTTCAAGGTTTACAAAGTAGTTCGACAAATAGATACATAACAAGGTTTAAAGTACAATTGAAACATATGCGACACAATTTGAAAGTAGTCAAAAGACGCTCCACGTATGCATGTATACTCGACATCCAAGCAAGTATCAAAAGTAATGAGCGGAAGCATGTATCACAAAACGTTCAAGGACCTGAGAAAAACATAGAAATCTGTCAATTATATGAACCACAAGATTTGTAACAATGATATAATAGTAATACATTCCAAAATTTGTTTCACGAGCACCCAATTATCAATTCTTAATATTCCTTCCATAGAACCCCATCACAATAGTGTTAGAACATACACTGTTTCTCGAAAATATATTTCATTCGTAAACGGTAGCGAACCATTTGAATGAGGGTTTGTCAAACCCATATGGCCATATAACATAAGTTCTTGCTTACACCCGGCAAGTGTAACTAATGATAATCGAATTGAGGATTTTTGTTCAAACTCGTATGTAGAATGTTTGTTTTCCTGTACTTGTGTCCGCTTAGTAAAAAGAACATTTATGTTTTCTCATCCCAAATGTAAGTTCAAAAAGAGTAAAAGTGGGACTATGATCTCACCTTATGTGCAAGAGTGTAATAGCACTTCAAAAAGTAAACGTGTACAAGAACGAATGCTAGTCTTGACCTAAACAAATAGGTTTGTATTAATAACGGTAAACACGATAGGTCAAAGATGTTCAATTAGTCATATGGCTCGTTACGACTCGATTATGTAGCATGTGAATCAATTTGTCAAGTTTCATGCAAGAAACAAGTATAGAAACAAGTTAGGAAGATTGCATAATCATATGGTTAAGTTTGACAAAAAGTCAAACTTTGGTCGGTTAAAGTCAACGAAAAAGTCAATGCGTTCGGGTCGGGTCCCGAACTATTTTTCTGAGGTTTTTATTCATATATAAGCATGTTAGAACAAGTCTCATGTGAATCGGAGGTCCATAGGGTGCCAAATATTTTTCATATAATTGACATGTAGGTCAGAACCTACACACGGCTTATGCCGCGCCGCAGGATTGCCGTGCCGCGACAATACACGGGAACTGGTACCTGGTCAGTCTCAAATGTCCAAGTCTCAAATCAAAACGTTTTCAAGCATAACTCGAAAACCGCTAATACTTAGAATTCGTATCTTATATCGTTAGAAAGGTAATTTGACAAGGAACACAACTAAATACATTTCACCAACCAAAAACGTTATTTGTAACAATCGGCTTTCCAAAATAAATGATCAATTAATGCACACATTTAATACTCAAATTTGATAAGTGCACATTTATGATTCGAGCATTTAATGCATACATACAACAAGCCGTTTTGTAGGTAATCGAGCATACAATACAACTAACTACTTACTAACAATAATTCATGGCATTCAATGCATCAAATATTCATTTCAAGCTTATCAAACCCTAATCCAAATTCACCAAAATCACTAATCAAGTTTATGGAGTTTTCTCGAGCAACCTACACATCAAATTGAAGCTAGTGATACTAGGAACACATTTAATACATGCATTTATAACATTTGACAACATTTAAACAACCAAATCACCAAATCAAACACACCAAAGTTCATACTCAAGCTAGTTACTTCAAATAACGAAATCGAGTATATAAATCATATATTCATGTTAGACTTGAGCCATAGACACTAATTAACAACTTTACAAGTTAAAAACATCAAGAACACAAAATCTAGTGATTTTTGAAAGTTACCCAAACTTGATGAAATCGGTATGGAATCAAAGAGGAAGATGAGAGGATTCCGAGTATGCAATTTGTTTAGATGGATGCTTGCTCGATTTGATTTGGATGATGAATCCTTGAAGTGGTGTTTGAGAGATTTGGTGAAAGTATTAGAGAAAAAGGAAAAAGAAAAAGGAATTAATGAATGGATGAGAGTGAAGGGTTGACTAGTTGACCTAGTCACCTCTTTGCTCTCTTGGCAACAATGGTCCCTCTAGTTTCATTCGGGTGCGTGAATTACCTAAATGAGATATTTTAAAACTCGTATTAACGAGGGATGTCATAATCATATAACGGAATTTAAATAGTTAAACGGAAAAGTAAACGAAAAAAGGCGGGATGTTACATTAATATGAAATGATTTTCGAATATTGTATGATATTCTAATTATATATAGAATATCTATACATACTTCCAAAGATCCCGTGAATTACGGAGAAAATTAAGGAAACGTGTCAGATAAAGTCTACAGTGACAGATACACTAAGATATGGATTAGTAGATATGCTAAGATATGAATTTTGTCTATACACTATTCATGCAATCATTGCAGTAAGATGTGTCTAGACTAAGAATGATAAGCAGGTAATATCTTAACGATGATAAACTGATGATTTCTGACAAAAACGATAAGCAAAATTTTTGACATGCAGACACGGTCGAAGTCCAGACTCACTAATGCATCCTAATGACTTATCGGTTATACACACTAATGCAGACCTGGTTCGCTAAGACCACCGCTCTGATACCAACTGAAAGGACCCGTCCTAATTCATCTGGACGAAGTCCATATCGATTATAAACGATTCACAACAGTTGATTACATCGCGAGGTACTTGACCTCTATATGGTACATTTTACAAATATTACATTCGTTTTTGGAAAAGACAATCTTTCATTACATCGAAAGTTGACAACATGCATACCATTTCGTAATATATCTTACTATAATTGACTTAATAATAATCTTGATGAACTCAACGACTCGAATGCAATGTCTTTTGAAATATGTCATGAATGACTCCAAGTAATATCTCTAAGATGAACAGATGCACAGCGGAAGATTTCTTTCGTACCTGAGAATAAACATGCTTTAAAGTGTCAACCAAAAGGTTGGTGAGTTCATTAGTTTAACATAAATAATCATTTCATAATTTTAATAGACCACAAGATTTCATATTTCCATTTCTCATAAACATACGTCCCATGCATAGAGACAAAAATATCATTCATATTGATTGAACACCTGGTAACTGACATTCACAATATGCATATAAGAATATCCCCATCATTCCGGGATCCTCCTTCGAACATGATATAAATTTCGAAGTACTAAAGCATCCGGTACTTTGGATGGGGCTTGTTGGGCCCGATAGATCTATCTTTAGAGTTCGCGTCAATTAGGGTGTCTGTTCCCTAATTCTTAGATTACCAGACTTAATAAAAAGGGGCAATTCGATTTTGATAATTCAATCATATAATGTAGTTTCGATTACTTGTGTCTATTTCGTAAAACATATATAAAAATTGCGCATGTATTTTCAGCCCGAAAATATAAAGGGTAAAAAGGCAAATGAAACTCACGCATATAATTATTGTAAAACAGTTAATAAAACATTTGCATGTATTCTCAGCCCCAAAAATGTAAAGAGTAAAAGGGAATAATGAAACTCACGCATATAATTATTGTAAAACATTTAATAAAACATTTGCATGTATTCTCAGCCCCAAAAATGTAAAGAGTAAAAAAGGATTAAATGAAACTCACCTAATGTATTTTGTAGTAAAAATACATATAACAATATTGAACAAATGCAGGGTTGACCTCGGATTCACGAACCTATATCAATTATATATCTATTAAAACATATAATGGAAATCACATAATTTTGCTTATTAATATCTATTATTTATTTATATATTTGTAGTTATATAGGATTTATATTAAATTCCATTTAAAAAAACAAACATATACTTATATTATATCTTAAATTATATGTTATATATATATATATTTATTTTGTATATACATATTTTGAAATGATTAATATCTGTTTATTTAGTTATATTAATATATATATATCTATTTATATATATACATATATGTATATATGCATATTTATTATTATGTTTGAAAGTTAATAGTTTGTTACATATAATTGTTTATCTAAATAATGTTAATATGTAGTTATATGAAATATCAATATAGTTATTATATATGTACAAAATACATTTTATATACAAAATTATTTATTTGTTAAAAATGATAGTAATTATAAATTGTAGTATAATAGTTATAATAATAATTAACTTAACAATAATAATAATAATATTCATTTTTGTAAAAATAATATTTACTACATAAATTGGTATTGATAATTAAATAATAATAATTTTAATACTATCAATAACAACAACAACTAATAATAATAATAATAATAATAATAATAATAATAATAATAATAATAATAATAATAATAATAATAATAATAATAATAATAATAAAAATAATAATAATCATAATAATAATAATAATAATAATAATAATAATAATAATAATAATAATAATAATAATAATAATAATAATAATAACAATTATAACAACAATAGTTAATAATTGCAATAACAATAACACTCATAATAATAATAATAATAATAATAATAATAATAATAATAATAATAATAATAATAATAATAATAATAATAATAATAATAATAATAATAATAATAATAATAATAATAGTAAAATGAATTCTACCTCAAAAGGATAGAGTTTTTTAAAAAAAACAGGCCACCAGCTAGTCTCGAACCTGAGACCTCTCGAAAACCCACACTAACCCTTAACCATCTTTCCAGTTTCATTTTTCTGTTATTAATACTAACTGATATCAATATACCCCGTATTCCTGTGCTATTACTTCTTCTTCATCTTTAACAATTTAATCGACCAAGGTTCAACCCAAATCAAAAACGAATTAACATCATTTATCACCTTTAATTGAAGTTATGTTACCAGTCCTGATTAATTTAATTAATTAAAACAGAATGATAAACAGAAAAATGGCTGTAACAGCCGTCGGAGAAATAAAATGAAAACTTGAATCAACTTCAGAAATTTAGGATGTTTCAGGTTGTAATTATATCATGAAAAATATTCTAAATCATTCATATAAACTCTATGAATCATTAATTTAATCTAAAACACAAGAACGAACTCGAATTTCTTTAAAATCAAATCTGTTGACTTTTGGAAAATTAACTTTGATCCTGAAATTGGAACTCAATACTAACAATTGGGTTTTGAAACTTTTCAGGTAGTTTAAACGAGTTATGTATAACAATACTGCAATAACACTTTTTGAATTTGGTTGCAAGAAGCGAGCTTTTAAAAATTTGGACCAAGAACAGAACAGTAACAGCTGTTCTTCAATTTTTCTTATTAATTTTGATTAACCAGGAGTTGTTAAAGAGTTCTGTGTGTTGTGAAAGATAATATGAAGTTTGTACGATATAAATTATCAACTAAGAAAATTATATACAGCCAAATTTGATCGAGACTTTTGAAATCAGTAAAAGATAAGAAATAAATAAAAATATATAAAAGTTGAATTGATCACTCACTGATTTTTGTTTGCATTTGATTAAATGGAATCCTATTGTACTGGATTGTAGACAGGAAGATCAATCTAATATAGTTGATAGACATGTGTAACAAAATCGTTCCTAATCACTGGTATATAATTTATATAATAATTATTATTAATAATTAATAATTAATACTTATATTAATAATAATTATAAATAAATAATAATGATACCAATGATAATAAGATATTATTAAGGTTGAAAATAATAAAATGTATTATTTCCTAATAATATTAAATATAATAACACTAATAATATTAATATTAATATTAATAATAATTATAATAATAATGGATAATAATAATGATATTAACTATAAAAATGATAATAATAATAATATTATTCATAGTACAAATAAAAATATTAATTTTATTGATGATAATAATTATGTTAATATTTTTACATATCAAATTTCATTTTTATATCATAATATTATTAATACCGATATTAATTTTAATACCTATTTCAATAATACTATCCCTAAAATTTTAAATATTAATATTAGTATTAATGTTGATATTAATATAGCAATCACACTTATAATTTACATTCATTATAATAATATGATATATTATATTTATACCATATGTATTATATGATACATATGTATTACTTATACAATTAAATATAAAAACATTATATAATATGTGTTTGCATATTAAATATAATTGTCATATATATTTATTAATATTATATATATATTTACTTGCTATGTTATTTTCTTTTATAAAAATTAAAATTTTGTCACATAACATCTATAACTTTTATATATATTCCAATATACATATAATAATAATTATTACCTAAATCATATATATATCTATACATAGATTTATTTTAATAACAACTTTCTTATCTTGTATTATCTTTTACATGTTTAATTCTGATGATTAAGTTTGTATTTTATTATTTCTCTTTATTATATTTATACTTATTTATGTTTATATATATATACATACATACATTTATACATAATTACTTACACTCAATTGTTCGTGAATCGTCGGGAATAGTCAAAGTTCAAATGATCTCATGAAAATAGTTCAAAACTTTTGAGACTCAACATTATAGACGTTTACTTATCATGTCGAAATTAATTTAGAATTAAGTTTAAATTTGGTCGGAAATTCCCGGGTCATCACACACCCAACCAGTTGCTCTGCGTCTTCTTTTCTAGTTTATTCCCCGTATTAATTTTATTTATCCCATTAAACTGTCTGTTCTACTTCATGTCCTTTTAAATAAAATTGCAACAAGCAAGGATTGAACCTGGGACCTCCTGTTTCCCTAACACCACCCCTCAACCATTCCTACATATCAGTTTATCTAATTAAAATCATAGCTTGATTATATTAAACCCGCCTTTTCTGTTTCCCTTTCTTCTTCTTCAAAAGATTTCTTTTTAATCGATTCAATATCTCATTTTATCATCGTCATTACCAACATCATAATAATACCGAATATCAATTATCATAATAATTATCACATAAAATCATGAATTATTATCATAATCTTGAATAATAATCTTAATCATACCATCATCGATTTTTTTTTTAATGTATCATTCATTCCACTGTATCATCGTCACCATTTTAATCTTTCTCCTCACCTCTTCGTTCACCAACAGTAAGGTAATCGACCAATATAGTATTGATGTAATCCGGACTCAGTAAGAAACATGGACCCGATATTATGGAACGTGGGTAGTGGATACGCAACTCACGAGGTTTTTTTCATCATGGGCTTACATGGGCCAGATGATTGGCTTCAAAACATTGCGCTTATAATATGACTATAATACTTCGTTGTATGCACATCTGATTATAATCAAATAAAAGGAACTGAAACACTTGATCACAATTTGCACAAGTAGGGTCTTGGTTCCACTCATATTTACCATCATATAATACTCCGTACCTTTTATTAAATCACAAGTGGGGATACTTTTGTCTTGCAATTGTCGGACCAAAAAGAAAAATGAAACAACAATAGTAGTTATTAACTATCATGTTTGTTTGGGTTGAAATAATGATCAATGAGATGGTTGTTTGGTTTGGTGTCTCACAGCGATAGCAGCCGCAGATAATCTTAATATCATTGGGTTTTGTTCGATCAAACGAGACGAAAATAAATAACAGATGGTACGACGGGTTGGTGGTGGGTTTTGGTAAATAAGGGGGTAGCATTTGATGGTCAACATGGCAGTAAGTAATTGCAGAGATTGTGGAGTTAAAACAGAAAAAGAATATAACACGTAGGTGATCATGGTGGTTGTTGTTCAAATGGCTGTAAAACAGCAGCATATGTGGTTCAAGACTGAGATAGATTAGTGATAGTAAATCAAACAAATGGGTTTGGGTGATGGTTTTATAATCATGGGTATTGAAGATTGACTATGGAGGTGGTGGGTTTCATTAAGAAAGGTGGTGAGGATGATGGTTATTGTGGTTCGATGGTTGTTATAATCATGGTGGTGATCGACATGATAGTGATGGCTCATGATGGGATTAGATGGTGGTTCATTGGTGATCACAAATAAGAGAAGGAGAGAGACGTAGATAGAGAGTGATGATGATGGAAGTTGTTATGAGATTTTATGGTGGTAGTTGACGGTTGCAGAGGGTGGTGATTGCTGGTGGCCGAAGGAGGTGGTGGTTGATAGAAGTTGATCGAGCATATCATATATTTCATGTTATCATATATTTTATGCAAGTGTATATGAATGTATAGGTTATATCTATATATAATACATATTTTGGGGGAAACAACAAAAGATAGCACAATGAAATAATGTAACTCTCGTGATTTTTAATTGTAATCATACTGTCGATAGTTCTTCGCGGATAATGTATCGTACTCCGTTGCTATTTGATGGCGGATAAAAGTACTCAGAAAAATTCCAAATTTTTATATTAATTATATTTATTTATTTTGGTCATTATGTTATAAAATTCAATCATTAACTATTAAATAAAAAGTACATTAGTTATTCACCCCCAATCCCAAGTAAAATATAAAAAGTTTTAAAATTCAACAAACAACTTCTAAATATATTATTTATAAGCTTATAGTTTATAAAACTCATTTTCGGATCACCGTTTATTTTAAAATCACATAAATTCGCATTAAACTGGTTTAATATCCATCGAATGGAAATTGATTGTTACTGTGGTTTACTAATTAGATTCGAAATCAAAAAATATATATTTAATATACTTTATATATATATATATATATATATATATATATATATATATATATATATATATATATATATGCTTTAAATAATAATTATCATAATATCATATTTTTATTTTATTTTGCATAAATAAATTTTAATATCAACAACATATAATATTTCAAATTATATTTTCAATTATCTTTTATATATATACACATATCTATTTACAAATAGTTGTTCGTGAATCGTTGAAAATGGTCAAAAGTCAAATGATATTATGCATATAGTTTACAACTTTGTTACTCAACATTACTGACTTTGCTCATCATGTCAAAATCAAATACGAATTAAGTTTAAATTTGGTCAAAAATTTCCGGGTCGTCACAGTAATTTTGATCAGTGCTCAGATTTTGAGCTCAAAATTGGTCATGGTGTAGCGACCCATCCTAATCCATCCGGACGAAGTCCATATCGATTATAAATGATTCACAACAGTTGATTACATCGCGAGGTACTTAACCTCTATATGATACATTTTACAAGCATTGCATTCGTTTTTGAAAAGACAATCTTTCATTTACATCGAAAGTTGACGGCAGGCACACCATTTCATAATATATCTAACTATAATTGACTTAATAATAATCTTGATGAACTCGACGACTCGAACGAAACATCTTTTGAAATATATCATGAATGACTCCAAGTAATATCTCTAATACGAGCAAATGCACAGCGAAAGATATCTTTCATACCTGAGAATAAACATGCTTTAAAGTGTCAACCAAAAGGTTGGTGAGTTCATTAGTTTAACATAAATAATCATTTTCATCATTTTAATAGACCACAAGATTTCATTTTCATTTCTCATAAACATACATCCCATGCATAGAGACAAAAATATCATTCATATGGATTGAACACCTGGTAACCGACATTCACAATATGCATATAAGAATATCCCCATCATTCCAGGATCCTCCTTCGGACATGATATAAATTTCGAAGTACTAAAGCATCTGGTACTTTGGATGGGGCTTGTTGGGCCCGATAGATCTATCTTTAGAGTTCGCGTCAATTAGGGTGTATGTTCCCTAATTCTTAGATCACCAGACTTAATAAAAAGGGGCATATTCGATTTCGATCATTCAACCATATAATGTAGTTTTGATTACTTGTGTCTATTTCGTAAAAACAGTTATAAAAGCAGCGCATGTATTCTCAGCCCAAAAATATAAAGGGTAAAAAAGCAAATGAAACTCACAGTAATGTATTTTGTAGTAAAAATACATATAATGATATTGATCAACAGAACAATGCAGGGTTGGCCTCGGATTCACGAACCTATATCATTCATTTATATATATATATATATATATATATATATATATATATATATATATATATATATATATATATATATATATTAAAACATGTACTTGTAATCGAATAAATTTATATATTATTATTAATAGTATACTTGTTATATTATGTTATATAGATAAACTTAATATATTTAATTCATACTTTGTACGTAATTAATACTTATCTTATTAAATTTTAATGTAACTTAATTAATAACAAAATATATTATTAAGTACTATTAATATAGTGATAAAGTGTTTATATAAATTTTTATTTGTAGTTATGACAATAATAATAATGGTACTAATTCTAATAAATATATTACTAATAATAATAACAATAGCAATCATAAAAATGACAATAATAATAATAATAATAATAATAATAATAATAATAATAATAATAATAATAATAATAATAATAATAATAATAATAATAATAATAATAATAATAATAATAATAATAATAATAATAATAATAATAATAATAATAATAATAATAATAATAATAATAATAATAATAATAATAATAAAATGATAAATTGAAATGGCTACCTCATAATGTAAGCCTTTTCTAAAAAAAATAAATGTCTCGAGCATGGTTCGAACCCGAGACCTTTCGTTCTCTGCCAACACTCCTTAACCATCCTTCCATGCTTACATTTCTGATATAAACCCCCTTCAATTTTTTTTATAACACGAATTTATGTATTTGAAATTCATTCTTCTTCCTCAAAAATTTCGGTCCAACAGAGACACAACACTTGGCCCAACCTAAACTCGGCCCAACTATAATCTAGATGAAGCCCATCAACGATTTAATAAGCCCTAATCTCATTCTCATCCTCAATCAATCTAAAAGGGGCCAGTGGTTAAATAAAAAAATTCAAGTTGTATACAACCTTTTTAATCATCATCATCATCGGCCGTATCATCATGCATGTAACATCATCCTCTTTCATCATCAATATCGGCATAATACAGTGGCCTCGGCACAAACAGAAAAGGACCCAATCCAGCACCTCGTTAATCAAACCCAAAAAGAAAGTCCAAAAGCAAGTTAGGAGTAGGTCACGACCCATGATATCAGTTTGTTTTGGGTTTTGCAGTTTATTCAAAATGAACCATAGGTGAATATTTTACTCGTATACTTTCCAAAATCAACACACTTTTGTCTGCCACAAATACTAATTGATTGATATGTGTCCTTTTATATCATGCATAACAATCTTTAAATAAATAAACAAATGGTGAAGTGGTTAATTCGGTCCACATTAAAACCAAAACAGAAGATAGTACAGCTAACAAATGATTAATATATTATCACCTCAACATAACCTTCATCATCATTTGTAATTTGCTGTAAAAAAAATATATATCGGCGGTTCATATATTCCACGGCTCGAAAGAAAATTTAATGGGTTTGATTAACACAAAAGCTCACATGGGTTCGGTTTGGGGTGCTCAATCGAAACATAAGAACAATAGCAGCAACGAATATAACTTGAAGTGGGTTTGTGTTTGTGGTGTTTGGGTTACGTGGTATTGATGGTTTTTGAATTGGTTTTGAGGAGAGACAAGGTGGTGATAATATGGGTTTCATGAATAAGTTTTCTATCATAAGGATTTTATGATTTATGATGATATAAGATGGGAATGATAGTGATAATGAGATGAAACAAATCATAAGGTTTGATCAAGGTGAAAGGTGGTCCAATTTGGTATACGCGTGTATGTATCTATATAGATGAAAAGTTCGGGAAGGTTTGCAAAGTGATGGTTTTTGAAGCTAATCAGTAAACAGAAATAAATAAACTGCAGGTTGGTTGCGATTGATTTCTAACAAGAAATAGAAAGAAAAATATACACAAGTGGTGAATAAGGGTCAACAGTTATTCATTCAATCAGACAAATCAACAAGAAAAAGATAAAAATAAATGTGAAGCAGACATCTAACAGAATTTGGATCATTACTGTGGTTGATTATTGATTTGTACGATTTCAAATATAAAAGAACAAAATATACACAGTCTGAAAGTTACATGAAACCGACTCCACAATTTAATAGCAGTGATAATATTTTTAATAATAAAAACGTGTAAATACTATAACAATAATAGTTCTATTAATAATAATAAATGATAACACTGTTAATAATCATTATTAATAATAATAATGATATGAATAATGGTAATAATGTTGATAACTAAAATAATAATGATGATAATAATACTATTATAAATGATATTAATAATAATACTAATTACAATAATATTAGTGATAATAGTATAACAATTTATATTTACATCCATTTTCATCATAATGTAAATGATACTATTGTAGATGTTAATATTGAAAATAAAAATATTATTACTATAACAATTATAGTTTAATTTATAATTACATTTATTATATCAGATATTAACATTTCCAGTTATTAATTACATGCTATATATAATACTAATAATAATACTTAATGTCAATATCTAATAATAATAATTCTTAGTTCAATTGATTAAATATTGTTATTTCCAATTATAATATTTATTTACCTTTATATACATATACACCTGTACATACTTATTTACAAATAATTTGTTCGTGAATCGTAGTGGATTAGTCAAAAGACAAATGAATACATGAACATAGTTCCAAAATCTTCGAGACTCAACATTATAGACTTTGCTTATCGTATCGGAAACATATAAAGATTAAGTTTAAATTTGGTCGGAAATTCCCGGGTCATCACACATGGTTTGCTGTTCAACAGGAACATTGACTACGCAGCTGAGATCTACCTCAAGTTAAGGGAAATGGTGCTTGCACCTAAACGAACACATCTAATCCCTTTTCCAAGATTCTTGAGCCTGGTTTTTGAAAATGAGCTGGGTGAAGCTTACCAGCAGATCGCTGATGAATCATTTGACTTACCTCTAAAGCAAGGGGGGATTCCAAAGGATAAACCTACTGCTCCATATATTGCTTTGACGCCAGCAATGCTTGAGTATCTCGCTGCTCAAGGTGGAGTTGCCCAAACGACTGTCTCTGGTTTTGCACCAGCTGAGGGGGAGGGACCTCAGTGAAAGCCAGCTGTGAAAAGGAAGAAGCCAGCTACCTCAACTAGTACAGCCACCATCTCACATACTGGTAAGGTAGTAGTTGTATTAGAATCTAGTGCTCTCTGATCATAAAGAACAGCCCTAGTCTTATATACTGACTACCCACTTCTAGTATTGGAATCCGTTGCTTAACTATTTCTTGATAACAGGCAAATCCAAACGAGCTAAAGCTGACTCCAAGCAAACCACAGGAGGGATTACCCCAGTCTCAACTGCTGCTTCTGGAAAAAAGCTGCTACGGAACTTGGTGCGTCTCTAGACCAAACAGCAGAAATCTCTAACTTAATTAAAAATCTTTTAACTGCTGACTTGAAAAATGAAATTGGAGTTAAAGGCACAATCTTTACTCCCAAGCTGACTGGTTTTAAAACTAGTGTTAAGAAGAGTAGCAACCCATACTCTTCTAACCAGGCACTTCCACATTTTTCTAAAATGAACATCATGCAATATCTTCTGCTGATAGTACAACCAGCAGAGAACATAACTGACCCCCAAAGCAGTCTTGAGCTGGTTCCTCATCGTGTTGAATTAGCTCAGGCCACTGCACAGCCTAAATGTTACTTGGATCATGCTAAGAGTCTCACTCCTACATCATTACCAGCCAGAACTCTTACATTATCTGGGTCAACATGTGTTGCCAATGAGTCAGCAGAGTCACAGCTGTACTTACAGACACCTAACTCTGTCTCAATCGAAGGGCTGACTAAATCACTAGTCTGTCCCCAGAGACCAACGGGTTGAGTTAAATTTATTTGGTTCTACAGTTGTTAACATAAAATGTTCTTTTGTTTCAGTTCTTAGCAGGGTAGATGAACAGGCAGAGGGGGAGCAAGAAAATGATGTTATTGTTTCTACTGATGAGCTCTCCATTTCTGCTACTGGTGTTGGTGCTACTGATTTATCTACTGGTAGTACTGATACTAGTACTCTTACTTCTACTGCTGCTGGCTCTACTGGAGACAATGTGGTTGTTGGTTCTACTGTTCTTACTGATAATGAGGAGTTAGCTACTGCTGATATTTCTGCTACTCCTCCTACTGTCTCTAGTATGGCTGCTTCAACCACTAATTCTATAGTGGTTGAGGAGATGATAATGGAACCTCCTCCTGTACTTGAAAAGGTCATTTGTAATATTGTTAAGGAGGTTCTTGATGTTGATATTTCTGGCACTACCACTGTTACTTCTCCAAATGCTGCCTATTCTGCACATGTCACTGTTTCTACGGAACCCACTATGGATGCTGGTACCTCTGCTACTGCCACCACTGATTCTTCTCAGGCTACTGCTTCTGCTAAGAAGAAACCATATGTGTGCCAGGTTCCAGATCCTGATGAAGTTGCACCAAACTTCATCTATAGGGGAGCATCCATCACTCCCAGAGTTGCCTTGATGGTAGATCAGCTAACTATTGATCCCCAAAGTGCTGTAGTCTCAGCCAGTAAATTACCAGAAGAGTAGCGAACTAAGCTATTATCTCAGCTGGATCGACCAGCAAGAGAAGAGATATATGAGAGGTTGGCCACGCTACAAAAACTTAATGAGCAGCCATACTATCACTACTTTGGTATGGCTCCATCTGCTTCTCCATGGCCTGGTACATGGAGGCCTCTCAAGTTCATCATAGATCCTGCTACTGGTAAATGTGTTATGCAAAATGTCCCTGATTCGCCAGTACCTTCTGATTCATCAGCTTTTTCCTCATCATCTTCTTCATCTGATGGTGATGCTGATAAAGGTACTGGTAAGGGCGGACCAGTCATTCATGATAATGTGACTGATTTTAAAGACAAACCAGTGGATCTAACTGATGATGCTGATAATGATGCTGACAAGAATACCAGTGGTTCTAAAACTTCGAGTGAAGCTAAAAATGATGGTGATCATGGTGACGAGTCAGATTCTGACCTTCCACCTCCACCACCCCACGGAGGTACTTCTATGTTAGCTGCTAGTGATCGCCCCTCTACCAGCAGTTTTAATTCTGATGAGGTGGTTGGCATCTCCACTCTGGCTATCTATAAGATGTTAGCTGAGGTTACACCAGATCTACAAAGCACCATTCTCTCTGCTATTGTTGATAGAATGACTGAAGCCATACACAGAGTTGGGGAGGTTACCACTTCTACCATTGAAAACCAGCTCAAACAAGTATGTGCTTTTGCTGATCTAGCAGTGGAGCTATTGTCAAACAATTTGAAGAAGAGGAGGATCTCAAAAGGCGAATCATCTCTCATAATGAATATGTTGATCATATTGCCCGTCTTCAAACTAATCTTGATGCTGCTAATCGAAGGAATCTTTTTCTTAATGAAGAGAATCGGGTATTGACAGAGAGGTTGGATTCGCAGGAACAGCAAATGGCTAATATGGTTCCTGTCTCTGCTTATCTTTAATTGGTGGAGACTATGCAACAAATGGCTGCCCTACAAGCAGATGTTAGGGCCACTGTTAATCAAATGGCCATGGGTGTTGCAAGAAATGAAGTTAGAACCTCAAATCTATGTCTCCGACAATATGGTGTAGATCCTGGTGCCCATCTTTCTCTTGCTGATGCTGACTGGAACAACTTGCATTTTCAATTCCTGAGTCAGATAGTGACCTTGATGCCCAGGTTTTCCCTGATCACCCTTCTCCCCCTGGTGATGACAAAAAGGGGGAGAAGAAGTCTAAAAAGAAGTCTAAAAAGAGAAAACAATCTGAGGGGGAGCATGAGCATGATAAGGCTCCTAAACAGCAAAGGAGAGATGGTGATGATGATGGTACTGGTACAGGTCAAGGTACTGGCACTAAGCCCAGCAACGCTCATACTGAAGCTGGTGTACAGGCAGCTGGTGAATCTCAACCCAGTGTGTCTGCTACATCAGTGGATGATATTAGTTCTGGCAGTAAGCCCAGTGATGTTTCTGAGCTGGCTGTTACTGAATCTTTTGTTGTCTCTCGGACGATGGAAAGGAAAATGAAAAGAAAACTAGAGAGACATCAAAAGAGATAGCAAGATTTAAATGATGCCTTTAATGCCAAATGGGATGCTTATGTTGCTCGTAAACAACACAGAATTGAACATAGAAGAAGCCTGGATGTAGAAAAGTTAGATATTAATGATGAACTAATTAGCATTAAAAAGTACAAAAGATATGCTCGTAAAAGAAATGCTAAGTTCATGGTTAAGTATGACAAGAAAAGGGTAAAGCTGAATGCTGAGCGAGCAGACAGGATCAAACGAATGACTCTTAAAGAAATGAAAGATTATCTGCAATCTACTGGGTCAGGAGGAGTAAGAGCTGACGTGTTCATGAAATGGCTAGATGAAATGTTAGAAACTAGCTCATCTTCTCGACCAGCATCTTCTGCTCAGCCAGCTACATAACGACAGCCAGCAGTAATAATAGACCTTGATGTTGATGATGTTAAGGTGGAGGATCTTACTATTGTTCCCTATCTGCCTCCACAAGAACCAGTATCAACACATAAAACATCAGCTGAACCCATGCCAATCGATAAACAAATGGTGAACTCTGCTCCTAGGGACAACCAGCCCCTAAGAAAAGGACCCCTATTTAAGGCAGCTGATGAAGATACTATGGTAGTTGTGCCAGCTGATACTAATTAGTCAGCTGGTACTGAAGACACAGCAAGGAGTGCTGTGATAGAAGACCCAGCCAGTAATGTGATGCTGGGTGAAACAAGTGTTGAAGACCCAGCCAAGGGGGTTGATCTGGGTGTTAAACAAGATACTGATACTGTTGATCCTACTGATTTTACAGTCTGGGGCAGAGGAGATCATCTGTTTGTTCAATCACCTATCTCTCCCTGGACTCTTGCTTATTTTAATAGAACATTGGATGAACCTATTAATCAGTTTTCAGTGAGTTCTTTAGGCATATCAGAATCAATCATGTATCCTCCATCTTCCCCAAAACCACATGATAAACACACAACTTGGGAAGATGATTCAGTTGCCCGTGGTGAGTCAGATCTAAGAAAGATGAATCCAGATGAAAGAGAGACTTACAGGCTGGAGATCACTGTACCTGAATTTCTTGAGCAAAGATAAGCAGCTATTTCTGAAAGGATACGCCAAGTTAGATTGCTGCATCGTCCTCTTGATCAGCCATTCTACATCACTGCTTTAACCTATGGCATTGAAATTGGTGTGTATCTAAATAATAGTGGTCAAAGGCTTCATACTGATGAAGAGAAAGCTCAATTTCAAGAGGCTCAGCAACTAGGTATGGATCTAAGGCAGTATCGTGATGCCCTTAGAACTGATGAGGGAAGAAAAATGATTAAAACAGCAAAGTCCCTGAATATTACTGTCGATGATTATCTTTTGGGCTTAGAAGTTGAAAGGTAAAGAAGGGAGGATGCTGATGCTGAATATGCTGAAAGGGTAAGGCTTCAGGAACAAGAGGCTGAGTCCCTCAAGCTAGCCAAAGCTATTGTTAAGGAACAAGATAAAGCTCTTGATGAACTGGAAGCTGCTGAAAAAAGCACCTGCTACTGCTCCTATAGAAACTGAACGAACAATAGAGCTATCTGATCACTATTATAGGAGCAAGTATGGTGATGTACTGACCAGGAGATCAAATCCCAGCAAGATCATCAAAGTGCACAGAGGCACAAAAAGAGCTTTCAGTATCAGCAGGGAAGATAACATTCAAGAGAGGGTAGACTACATTGATTTGAGAACCTCGAATTCAGTGAATGGATGGAGATATTGGAGTACTTCATTGGTAAAGCTGAAAGTGGTATTAAAAAGTCATTGAAGCCAGAACTCCAAGAGCTCTTCAACAACGCAACAAAATTTAGGAATCTACCAGTAGTAAACGTAGAAGAAGTTCTTTCTCAAAAGCCTAAAAGAAAGAAATCTACTGGTGAAGGCCCACACAGAAGAGATCACATCATTCTACCTCCTCATGTTCCAGTGTATGACCCTGCTGAGCTGCCTTACTTGTTTCCTGAAGCCTGGGCTGCCTTAAAAGAGAAAGAAGAAGAGTTATCTGGTGATGAACTAGAAAAGGATAAAGATAAAGATAGATAGCCTTCTAGTGCTCAAATCGTATCTTTTGTTACTTCATTTTTAATTATGATGTTTTGTAATTACTGTATATACTCTGTTTTAATGAAAATGAAATGAGTTTATCTTTAAAATCATATCAAGTTATAAGATATAGATAACTCAGCAAAAGATCCCAAAAACAAACTTAAAAGGGACAAATTTACTGCCTATTTTTCATTAAGTCCCTCAGTACTGGCTTTAGTGTTTTCTCTAAATGTCATAAGTTTTGTCATCATCAAATAGGGGGAGATTGTTGAGTCCCCAAAATAATTAAGGATTTAATTATGACAAAACTGTAATTTATTTGCACTAAAATGTTATGTGCAGCCAGCACAAGTTTGTTTATGTATAGGCAGCAAATATTGCTATGTCAAGTGTTCAGTATGCTGCCTAGTCTACCAGGACAAGGTAGAGTGTATTCTTCGAATCAGCACAGGATGAGTACTCAGAAATTCAAGAATATTAAGTGACTTAGCATAAGAAGAACCAGTAAACCTGGTGAGCAGCATACAACACAAGACAGTCATGCTCCATTACAAGCATGGTGGTTTCCTGAGTGGTCTACATTAATTGTACTATTCAATAGAAGTCGAAGACAAAGTTGAACAGAAAAGGACACACGTCGGCGACTTACAAGTGACCTTACAAGAGCAGGTGGGAATGCAGAAGTTTAACGCATGTGCAAACATGTGCTATACTTTGTCAATGCCTAGGGAACACAACATTCTATTTGTTTAAACAAATAGTGGTGCCAAACTGAATTGGGGTGTTCCTGCAAATAGCTACCAAATAGGAAAGAGGAGAGCACGCTCTATGATGCAGTTGTCCCCACAAGTACAGACATCCTATGTACCAGTGGACAATAGAACCATTACACGGTTAATAGGACTACTATAAATTGTTGTATCCACTATTGTAACAACTAGTGGTGTGGGTTTATTTTATTTAGAGTCCAAAATGTGTAATAGCTTTAAGTTTATCCTCATAGCTATACTTAGGTAAATCTGTATCAACCAACTATCATTCCGCCAAGGATAGTTGTAATTCTTTGTCATTTAATCAATAAAGAATAACAGTTGAAAAATTACCTTTGACTCTATTTAAATTACATGCTTGAATACTAAACTATATTTAATTGGTTAGTTAATTAAAAGAAATTGTATCCCTCCCCTACAATACTCCTGTTGTTAAACAAGGGACCAACACCACGTCTACTCATCCTAAAGAGAAAACCGTGATTTGAACAAGAGAACCATTAAGATTAAGTATCCATTATCGAGAATAGATGATTTATTCGATCAGTTATAGGGTGTGGCCTACTTTTCAAAAATTGATTTACGTTCAGGGTATCACCAAGTACGTATTGCCGAGACCGATATATTAAAAACAGCGTTTAGAACAAGATATGGTCATTATGAATTTCTAGTTATGCCTTTCGGGTTAACTAACGCGCCAACAGTGTTTATGGATCTAATGAACAGGGTGTGTCAGCAGTATCTCGATAAGTTTGTGATTGTAATCATAGATGATATTTTGATATATTCGAAAATCGAGAAAGACCACACTACACATTTAAGATTAGTGTTAGAACTTTTGAAACATGAACAATTGTATGCTAAGCTCTCGAAGTGTAAATTTTGGTTGCGGGAAGTGTAGTTTCCGGGTTATGTAATTTGTAAACAGGGTATTAAAGTGGATCAGTCTAAGAGAAAGGCTGTAATGAATTGGAACTCCCGAAAACACCGACAGAAATTAAGAGTTTTCTGGGTTTAGCAGGTTATTACCGCCGGTTTATCAAAGACTTCTCTAAAGTAGCATGTCCATTGAATAAGTTAACCAGAAAAGATGTAGCCTTTCGATGGACTGATGAACAAGAAAAGGCTTTTTAGACCCTCAAACAGTTGTTATTCCAAGCGCCGGTTTTAGCTTTACCAGAGGGATCGAAAGATTTTGTGATTTATTGTGATGCGTCACGCGCTGGTCTGGGTTGTATTTTAATGCAGAGAAATAAAGTTATAGCGTATGCTTCACGACGGTTGAAAGATCATGAACGAAACTACCCTACTCATGATTTAGAGTTAGCCGCCGTTTTTTTTTTTTTTTTTTTTTTGCTTTGAAGCTTTGGAGACACTATTTGTATGGTACACATTGTGAAATCTATACCGGTCATAAGAGTGTTCAGTATATCTTTTCACAGAAGGAATTAAATATGCGTCAACGACGATGGTAAGAATTGATTAAAGAATATGATTGTGAGATTAAATACCATCCGGGTAAGGCAAATGTACTCGCAGAAGCTCTGAGTCGTAAGAGAACAGTCGAAAATGTCAGATTTATGAGAATTGAGATAGTTTCAGACTTGATCGATCGATTGAAAACTGTTCAGTTAATAGCTTTGAATGACAAAAACCTAAAGACTGAACTAATGACCAAGAGAAAATTTGACATATGTAATGATTCTAGAGGATTAAAGACCAATAAAGACCGAATTTGGGTGCCTATGCTTGGAGATTTGAGGGATTTAATCCTTACAGAAGCGCATAAATCAAGATTGACAGTGCATCTGGGTAGTACTAATATGTATAGAGATTTAAAAGCATTGTATTGGTTGAAATGTCCCGTTCTTATTGATTAAAAACGTTCCATATTAATTGATTTCGTTGCGAGGTTTTGACCTCTATATGAGACGTTTTTCAAAGACTGCATTCATTTTAAAACAAACCATAACCTTTATTTCATCAATAAAGGTTTAAAAAGCTTTACGTAGATTATCAAATAATGATAATCTAAAATATCCTGTTTACACACGACCATTACATAATGGTTTACAATACAAATATGTTACAACAAAATAAGTTTCTTGAATGCAGTTTTTACACACTATCATACAAGCATGGACTCCAAATCTCGTCCTTATTTAAGTATGCGACAGCGGAAGCTCTTAATAATCACCTGAGAATAAACATGCTTAAAACGTCAACAAAAATGTTGGTGAGTTATAGGTTTAACCTATATATATCAAATCATAATAATAGACCACAAGATTTCATATTTTAATACACATCCCATACATAGAGATAAAAATCATTCATATGGTGAACACCTGGTAACCGACATTAACAAGATGCATATATAAGAATATCCCCATCATTCCGGGACACCCTTCGGATATGATATAAATTTCGAAGTACTAAAGCATCCGGTACTTTGGATGGGGTTTGTTAAGCCCAATAGATCTATCTTTAGGATTCGCGTCAATTAGGGTGTCTGTTCCCTAATTCTTAGATTACCAGACTTAATAAAAAGGGGCATATTCAATTTCGATAATTCAACCATAGAATGTAGTTTCACGTACTTGTGTCTATTTTGTAAATCATTTATAAAACCTGCATGTATTCTCATCCCAAAAATATTAGATTTTAAAAGTGGGACTATAACTCACTTTCACAGATTTTTACTTCGTCGAGAAGTAAGACTTGGCCACTGTTGATTCACAAACCTATAACAATATATACATATATATTAAAGTATGTTCAAAATATATTTACAACACTTTTAATATATTTTGATGTTTTAAGTTTATTAAGTCAGCTGTCCTCGTTAGTAACCTACAACTAGTTGTCCATAGTTAGATGTACAGAAATAAATCGATAAATATTATCTTGAATCAATCCACGACCCAGTGTATACGTATCTCAGTATTGATCACAACTCAAACTATATATATTTTGGAATCAACCTCAACCCTGTATAGCTAACTCCAACATTCACATATAGAGTGTCTATGGTTGTTCCGAAATATATATAGATGTGTCGACATGATAGGTCGAAACATTGTATACGTGTCTATGGTATCTCAAGATTACATAATATACAATACAAGTTGATTAAGTTATGGTTGGAATAGATTTGTTACCAATTTTCACGTAGCTAAAATGAGAAAAATTATCCAATCTTGTTTTACCCATAACTTCTTCATTTTAAATCCGTTTTGAGTGAATCAAATTGCTATGGTTTCATATTGAACTATATTTTATGAATCTAAACAGAAAAAGTATAGGTTTATATTCGGAAAAATAAGTTACAAGTCGTTTTTGTAAAGGTAGTCATTTCAGTCGAAAGAACGACGTCTAGATGACCATTTTAGAAAACATACTTCCACTTTGAGTTTAACCATAATTTTTGGATATAGTTTCATGTTCATAATAAAAATCATTTTCTCAGAATAACAACTTTTAAATCAAAGTTTATCATAGTTTTTAATTAACTAACCCAAAACAGCCCGCGGTGTTACTACGACGGCGTAAATCCAGTTTTACGGTGTTTTTCGTGTTTCCAGGTTTTAAATCATTAAGTTAGCATATCATATAGATATAGAACATGTATTTAGTTGATTTTAAAAGTCAAGTTAGAAGGATTAACTTTTGTTTGCGAACAAGTTTAGAATTAACTAAACTATGTTCTAGTGATTACAAGTTTAAACCTTCGAATAAGATAGCTTTATATGTATGAATTGAATGATGTTATGAACATCATTACTACCTTAAGTTCCTTGGATAAACCTACTGGAAAATAGAAAAATGGATCTAGCTTCAACGGATCCTTGGATGGCTCGAAGTTCTTGAAGCAGAATCATGACACGAAAACAAGTTCAAGTAAGATCATCACTTGAAATAAGATTGTTATAGTTATAGAAATTGAACCAAAGTTTGAATATGATTATTACCTTGTATTAGAATGATAACCTACTGTAAGAAACAAAGATTTCTTGAGGTTGGATGATCACCTTACAAGATTGGAAGTGAGCTAGCAAACTTGAAAGTATTCTTGATTTTATGTAACTAGAACTTGTAGAATATGTGAAGAACACTTAGAACTTGAAGATAGAACTTGAGAGAGATCAATTAGATGAAGAAAATTGAAGAATGAAAGTGTTTGTAGGTGTTTTTGGTCGTTGATGTATGGATTAGATATAAAGGATATGTAATTTTGTTTTCATGTAAATAAGTCATGAATGATTACTCATATTTTTGTAATTTTATGAGATATTTCATGCTAGTTGCCAAATGATGGTTCCCACATGTGTTAGGTGACTCACATGGGCTGCTAAGAGCTGATCATTGGAGTGTATATACCAATAGTACATACATCTAAAAGCTGTGTATTGTACGAGTACGAATACGGGTGCATACGAGTAGAATTGTTGATGAAACTGAACGAGGATGTAATTGTAAGCATTTTTGTTAAGTAGAAGTATTTTGATAAGTGTATTGAAGTCTTTCAAAAGTGTATAAATACATATTAAAACACTACATGTATATACATTTTAACTGAGTCGTTAAGTCATCGTTAGTCGTTACATGTAAGTGTTGTTTTGAAACCTTTAGGTTAACGATCTTGTTAAATGTTGTTAACCCAATGTTTATAATATCAAATGAGATTTTAAATTATTATATTATCATGATATTATCATGTATGAATATCTCTTAATATGATATATATACATTAAATGTCTTTACAACGATAATCGTTACATATATGTCTCGTTTAAAAATCATTAAGTTGGTAGTCTTGTTTTTACATATGTAGTTCATTGTTAATATACTTAATGATATGTTTACTTATCATAGTATCATGTTAACTATATATATATCCATATATATGTCATCATATAGTTTTTACAAGTTTTAACGTTCGTGAATCACCGGTCAACTTGGGTGGTCAATTGTCTATATGAAACATATTTCAATTAATCAAGTCTTAACAAGTTTGATTGCTTAACATGTTGGAAACATTTAATCATGTAAATATCAATCTCAATTAATATATATAAACATGGAAAAGTTCGGGTCACTACAGTACCTACCCGTTAAATAAATTTCGTCCCGAAATTTTAAGCTGTTGGAGGTGTTGACGAATCTTCTGGAAATATATGTGGGTATTTCTTCTTCATCTGATCTTCACGCTCCCAGGTGAACTCGGGTCCTCTACGAGCATTCCATCGAACCTTAACAATTAGTATCTTGTTTTGCTTAAGTCTTTTAACCTCACGATCCATTATTTCGACGGGTTCTTCGATGAATTGAAGTTTTTCGTTGATTTGGATTTCAACTAACGGAATAGTGAGATCTTCTTTAGCAAAACATTTCTTCAAATTCGAGACGTGGAAAGTGTTATGTACAGCCGTGAGTTGTTGAGGTAACTCAAGTCGGTAAGCTACTGGTCCGACACGATCAATAATCTTGAATGGTCCAATATACCTTGGATTTAATTTCCCTCGTTTACCAAATCGAACAACGCCTTTCCAAGGTGCAAATTTAAGCATGACCATCTCTCCAATTTCAAATTCTATATCTTTTCTTTTAATGTCAGCGTAGCTCTTTTGTCGACTTTGGGCGGTTTTCAACTGTTGTTGAATTTGGATGATCTTCTCGGTAGTTTCTTGTATAATCTCCGGACCCGTAATCTGTCTATCCCCCACTTCACTCCAACAAATCGGAGACCTGTACTTTCTACCATAAAGTGCTTCAAACGGCGCCATCTCAATGCTTGAATGGTAGCTGTTGTTGTAGGAAAATTCTGCTAACGGTAGATGTCGATCCCAACTGTTTCCGAAATCAATAACACATGCTCGTAGCATGTCTTCAAGCGTTTGTATCGTCCTTTCACTCTGCCCATCAGTTTGTAGATGATAGGCAGTACTCATGTCTAGACGAGTTCCTAATGCTTGCTGTAATGTCTGCCTGAATCTTGAAATAAATCTGCCATCCCTATCAGAGATAATAGAGATTGGTATTCCATGTCTGGAGACGACTTCCTTCAAATACAGTCGTGCTAACTTCTCCATCTTGTCATCTTCTCTTATTGGCAGGAAGTGTGCTGATTTGGTGAGACGATCAACTATTACCCAAATAGTATCAAAACCACTTGCAGTCCTTGGCAATTTAGTGATGAAATCCATGGTAATGTTTTCCCATTTCCATTCCGGGATTTCGGGTTGTTGAAGTAGACCTGATGGTTTCTGATGCTCAGCTTTGACCTTAGAACACGTCAAACATTCTCCTACGTATTTACCAACATCGGCTTTCATACCCGGCCACCAAAAATGTTTCTTGATATCCTTGTACATCTTCCCAGTTCCAGGATGTATTGAGTATCTGATTTTATGAGCTTCTCTAAGTACCATTTCTCTCATATCTCCAAATTTTGGTACCCAAATCCTTTCAGCCCTATACCGGGTTCCGTCTTCCCGAATATTAAGATGCTTCTCCGATCCTTTGGGTATTTCATCCTTTAAATTTCCCTCTTTTAAAACTCCTTGTTGCGCCTCCTTTATTTGAGTAGTAAGGTTATTATGAATCATTATATTCATAGATTTTACTCGAATGGGTTCTCTGTCCTTCCTGCTCAAGGCATCGGCTACCACATTTGCCTTCCCCGGGTGGTAACGAATCTCAAAGTCGTAATCATTCAACAATTCAATCCACCTACGCTGCCTCATATTCAGTTGTTTCTGATTAAATATGTGTTGAAGACTTTTGTGGTCGGTATATATAATACTTTTGACCCCATATAAGTAGTGCCTCCAAGTCTTTAATGCAAAAACAACCGTGCCTAATTCCAAATCATGCGTCGTATAATTTTGTTTGTGAATCTTCAATTGTCTAGACGCATAAGCAATCACCTTCGTTCGTTGCATTAATACACAACCGAGACCTTGCTTTGATGCGTCACATTAAATCACAAAATCATCATTCCCTTCAGGCAATGACAATATAGGTGACGTAGTTAGCTTTTTCTTCAATAACTGAAACGCTTTCTCTTGTTCATCATTCCATTCAAATTTCTTCCCTTTATGCGTTAATGCAGTCAAGGGTTTTGCTATTCTGGAAAAGTCTTGGATGAACCTTCTGTAGTAACCAGCTAGTCCTAAAAACTGGCGTATGTGTTTCGGAGTTTTCGGGGTTTCCCACTTTTCAACAGTTTCTATCTTTGTCGGATCCACCTTAATACCTTCTTTGTTCACTATGTGACCGAGGAATTGAACTTCTTCCAACCAAAATGCACACTTTGAAAACTTAGCGTACAATTCTTCCTTCCTCAATACTTCTAACACCTTCCTCAAATGTTCACCGTGTTCTTGGTCATTCTTTGAGTAAATAAGTATGTCATCAATGAAAACAATGACAAACTTGTCAAGGTATGGTCCACACACTCGGTTCATAAGGTCCATGAACACAGCTGGTGCATTAGTTAAACCAAACGGCATGACCATAAACTCGTAATGACCGTAACGTGTTCTGAAAGCAGTCTTTGGAATATCATCTTCTTTCACCCGCATTTGATGATACCCGGAACGTAAGTCAATCTTTGAATAAACAGACGAGCCTTGTAGTTGATCAAATAAGTCGTCGATTCTCGGTAGTGGGTAGCGGTTCTTGATGGTAAGTTTGTTCAACTCTCGGTAGTCGATACACAACCTGAATGTACCATCTTTCTTCTTGACAAACAAAACAGGAGCTCCCCACGGTGATGTGCTTGGTCGAATGAAACCACGCTCTAAAAGTTCTTGTAATTGGCTTTGCAGTTCTTTCATCTCGCTGGGTGCGAGTCTGTAAGGAGCACGAGCTATTGGTGCAGCTCCTGGTACAAGATCTATTTGAAATTCAACGGATCGATGTGGGGGTAATCCCGTTAATTCTTTCGGAAATACATCGGGAAATTCTTTTGCAATGGGAACATCATTGATGCTCTTTTCTTCAGTTTGTACTTTCTCGACTTGTGCTAGAACAGCATAGCAACCTTTTCTTATTAGTTTTTGTGCCTTCAAATTACTAATAAGATGTAGCTTCGTGTTGCCCTTTTCTCCGTACACCATTAAGGGTTTTCCTTTTTCTCGTATAATGCGAATTGCATTTTTGTAACAAACGATCTCTGCTTTCACTTCTTTCAACCAGTCCATACCGATTATTACATCAAAACTCCCTAACTCTACTGGTATCAAATCAATCTTAAATGTTTCGCTAACCAGTTTAATTTCTCGATTCCGACATATATTATCTACTGAAATTAATTTACCATTTGCTAATTCGAGTAAAAATTTACTATCCAAAGGCGTCAATGGACAACTTAATTTAGCACAGAAATCTCTACTCATATAGCTTCTATCCGCACCCGAATCAAATAAAACGTAAGCAAATTTATTGTCAATAAGAAACGTACCCGTAACAAGCTCCGGGTCTTCTTGTGCCTCTGCCGCATTAATATTGAAAACTCTTCCGCGGCCTTGTCCATTCATGTTCTCCTGGTTCGGGCAATTTCTAATAATGTGGCCCGGTTTTCCACATTTATAACAAACTACATTGGCATAACTTGCTCCGACACTACTTGCTCCGCCATTACTCGTTCCGACACCATTTGTTCCTTTCGTTCTATTAACCCCTGGTCCGTAGACCTCACACTTCACCGCGCTATGACCATTTCTTTTACACTTGTTGCAAAATTTGGTGCAGAACCCCGAGTGATACTTTTCACACCTTTGGCATAGCTGCTTCTGATTGTTGTTGTTGTTGCGGTTATTATTGTTGTTAGGATGATTGTTGTAGTTGCTGTTGTTGTTGTTGTTGTTGTTGGGCCGTTTGTTGTAGTTGCGATTGATGTTGCGATTGTTGGGATAATTGTTGCGATTATTTTTGTAATTGCTGTGGTTGTTGTATTGGTGATTCTTATCACCATTTTCCTCCCACTTTCTTTTGACTTGCTTCACATTGGCCTCTTCAGCAGTCTGTTCTTTAATTCTTTCTTCAATCTGGTTCACTAGTTTGTGAGCCATTCTACATGCCTGTTGTATGAAGGCGGGCTCGTGTGAACTTATATCTTCTTGGATTCTTTCCGGTAATCCTTTCACAAACGCGTCGATCTTCTCTTCCTCATCTTCGAATGCTCCCGGACACAATAGGCACAATTCTGTGAATCGTCTTTCGTACGTGGTAATATCAAATCCTTGGGTTCGTAACCCTCTCAGTTCTGTCTTGAGCTTATTGACCTCGGTTCTGGGACGGTACTTCTCGTTCATCAAGTGCTTGAATGCTGACCACGGTAGTGCGTACGCATCGTCTTGTCCCACTTGCTCTAGATAGGTATTCCACCATGTTAACGCAGAACCTGTGAAGGTATGCGTAGCGTACTTCACTTTATCCTCTTCAGTACACTTACTTATGGCAAACACCGATTCGACCTTCTCGGTCCACCGTTTCAATCCGATCGGTCCTTCGGTTCCATCAAATTCCAAAGGTTTGCAGGCAGTGAATTCTTTGTAGGTGCATCCTACACGATTTTCTGTACTGCTAGATCCAAGGTTATTTTTGGTATGTAGCGCAGCCTGTACTGCGGCTATGTTTGAAGCTAGAAAGGTACGGAATTCCTCTTCATTCATATTCACAGTGTGTCGAGTAGTCGGTGCCATTTCCTTCAAAATAGTCAAATGGAACATGTTAATCATACAGAATATTAAGAGTAGTTAATAGTATTTCGTAGCATAATATGAACTCATTTATAAAAGCTTTTTCTTCATATTAGCATTTTATAAGTTTAAATTCGGGTAGTACCTACCCGTTAAGTTCATACTTAGTAGCTAATATACAATTCAACTACTACAATTCTATATGAAAAACTGATTATAATAATATTTCGCGTTCAAACTTTTACACAATATATTACAAACTTACAATACCGCTTATTTTACATATAGCATGAAATATAGCACACAATAAATTTGATACAAGATGGTTGTGAAGATAATTCTAGCTAGTACACAAGTCGTTCAGCAAAGGCAATAAAGACACGTAATTCATACGTCCAGAAACAAGTCATGCATTCTGGTTTTACTAGGATTACTTCCCATCCTTGGTCTTGTGGAACATAACCGTTATGGCCGTTGATAAGACATCGTGTTGTAACGTCGTCAAAGGGACGAGGGTTACGTAATGTCCAACAGTCCCGTAACAATCTAAAAACCTCATTTCTTACCCCAATTACCGAATCCGTCACTTGTGGGAACGTTTTGTTTAATAGTTGTAGCCCGATGTTCTTGTTCTCACTTTGGTGAGAAGCGAACATTACTAATCCGTAAGCATAACATGCTTCTTTATGTTGCATGTTAGCTGCTTTTTCTAAATCACGAAGTCCAATATTCGGATATACTGAGTCAAAATAATTTCTTAACCCATTGCGTAAAATAGCGTTTGGGTTCCCCGCAATATATGCGTCAAAGTAAACACATCGTAACTTATGGATTTCCCAATGTGATATCCCCCATCTTTCGAACGAAAGCCTTTTATAAACCAAGGCATTCTTGGAACGTTCTTCGAATGTCTTACAAACTGATCTCGCCTTAAATAGTTGTGCCGAAGAATTCTGACTGACTCTAGACAAGATTTCATCAATCATGTCTCCGGGTAGGTCTCTTAAAATATTGGGTTGTCTATCCATTTTGTGTTTTTATACTGTAAAATAGACAAGAGTTAGATTCATAAAAAAAAATACTTATTAATACAAGCAATTTTTACATATATCATAAAGCATAAGCACACTATATTACTTATAATACACCACACGAATACAACTATCTTATTCCGACTCGCTTGTTTCTTCTTCTTCGGTTTTGGTTCGTTTTGCCAAGTTTCTAGGGATATATGATGTTCCCCTAATACGAGCCGTCGTTATCCACATTGGTTTAGAAAAACCTGGTGGTTTAGAGGTTCCCGGGTCATTGTTACAACTTAAGGACTTCGGGGGTTGACGATACATATAAAGTTCATCGGGGTTGGAATTAGATTTCTCTATTTTTATGCCTTTTCCCTTATTATTTTCTTTTGCCTTTTTAAATTCAGTTGGGGTAATTTCTATAACATCATCGGAATTCTCGTCGGAATCCGATTCATCGGAGAATTGGTAATCCTCCCAATATTTTGCTTCCTTGGCGGAAACACCATTGACCATAATTAACCTTGGTCGGTTGGTTGAGGATTTTCTTTTACTTAACCGTTTTATTATTTCCCCCACCGATTCTATTTCTTCATCCGGTTCCGATTCTTCTTCCGGTTCCGATTCTTCTTCCGGTTCCGACTCTTCTTCCGGTTCCTCTTCGGGAACTTGTGAATCAGTCCACGAATCATTCCAATTTACATTTGACTCTTCATTATTATTAGGTGAGTCAATGGGACTTGTTCTAGAGGTAGACATCTATTACATAATATCAAACGCGTTAAGAGATTAATATATCACATAATATTCACATATTAAAAATATATAGTTTCCAACAAAATTTGTTAAGCAATCATTTTTCAAGTAAACCCGGTCGAAGTCCAGACTCACTAATGCATCCTAACAAACTCGATAAGACACACTAATGCAAAATTCTGGTTCTCTAAGACCAACGCTCGAATACCAACTGAAATGTCCCGTTCTTATTGATTAAAAACGTTCCATATTAATTGATTTCGTTGCGAGGTTTTGACCTCTATATGAGACGTTTTTCAAAGACTGCATTCATTTTAAAACAAACCATAACCTTTATTTCATCAATAAAGGTTTAAAAAGCTTTACGTAGATTATCAAATAATGATAATCTAAAATATCCTGTTTACACACGACCATTACATAATGGTTTACAATACAAATATGTTACAACAAAATAAGTTTCTTGAATGCAGTTTTTACACACTATCATACAAGCATGGACTCCAAATCTCGTCCTTATTTAAGTATGTGACAGCGGAAGCTCTTAATAATCACCTGAGAATAAACATGCTTAAAACGTCAACAAAAATGTTGGTGAGTTATAGGTTTAACCTATATATATCAAATCATAATAATAGACCACAAGATTTCATATTTTAATACACATCCCATACATAGAGATAAAAATCATTCATATGGTGAACACCTGGTAACCGACATTAACAAGATGCATATATAAGAATATCCCCATCATTCCGGGACGCCCTTCGGATATGATATAAATTTTGAAGTACTAAAGCATCCGGTACTTTGGATGGGGTTTGTTAAGCCCAATAGATCTATCTTTAGGATTCGCGTCAATTAGGGTGTCTGTTCCCTAATTCTTAGATTACCAGACTTAATAAAAAGGGGCATATTCAATTTCGATAATTCAACCATAGAATGTAGTTTCACGTACTTGTGTCTATTTTGTAAATCATTTATAAAACCTGCATGTATTCTCATCCCAAAAATATTAGATTTTAAAAGTGGGACTATAACTCACTTTCACAGATTTTTACTTCGTCGAGAAGTAAGACTTGGCCACTGTTGATTCACGAACCTATAACAATATATACATATATATTAAAGTATGTTCAAAATATATTTACAACACTTTTAATATATTTTGATGTTTTAAGTTTATTAAGTCAGCTGTCCTCGTTAGTAACCTACAACTAGTTGTCCATAGTTAGATGTACAGAAATAAATCGATAAATATTATCTTGAATCAATCCACGACCCAGTGTATACGTATCTCAGTATTGATCACAACTCAAACTATATATATTTTGGAATCAACCTCAACCCTGTATAGCTAACTCCAACATTCACATATAGAGTGTCTATGGTTGTTCCGAAATATATATAGATGTGTCGACATGATAGGTCGAAACATTGTATACGTGTCTATGGTATCTCAAGATTACATAATATACAATACAAGTTGATTAAGTTATGGTTGGAATAGATTTGTTACCAATTTTCACGTAGCTAAAATGAGAAAAATTATCCAATCTTGTTTTACCCATAACTTCTTCATTTTAAATCCGTTTTGAGTGAATCAAATTGCTATGGTTTCATATTGAATTATATTTTATGAATCTAAACAGAAAAAGTATAGGTTTATATTCAGAAAAATAAGTTACAAGTCGTTTTTGTAAAGGTAGTCATTTCAGTCGAAAGAACGACGTCTAGATGACCATTTTAGAAAACATACTTCCACTTTGAGTTTAACCATAATTTTTGGATATAGTTTCATGTTCATAATAAAAATCATTTTCTCAGAATAACAACTTTTAAATCAAAGTTTATCATAGTTTTTAATTAACTAACCCAAAACAGCCCGCGGTGTTACTACGACGGCGTAAATCCGGTTTTACGGTGTTTTTCGTGTTTTCAGGTTTTAAATCATTAAGTTAGCATATCATATAGATATAGAACATGTGTTTAGTTGATTTTAAAAGTCAAGTTAGAAGGATTAACTTTTGTTTGCGAACAAGTTTAGAATTAACTAAACTATGTTCTAGTGATTACAAGTTTAAACCTTCGAATAAGATAGCTTTATATGTATGAATTGAATGATGTTATGAACATCATTACTACCTTAAGTTCCTTGGATAAACCTACTGTAAAAGAGAAAAATGGATCTAGCTTCAACGGATCCTTGGATGGCTCGAAGTTCTTGAAGCAGAATCATGACACGAAAACAAGTTCAAGTAAGATCATCACTTGAAATAAGATTGTTATAGTTATAGAAATTGAACCAAAGTTTGAATATGATTATTACCTTGTATTAGAATGATAACCTACTGTAAGAAACAAAGATTTCTTGAGGTTGGATGATCACCTTACAAGATTGGAAGTGAGCTAGCAAACTTGAAAGTATTCTTGATTTTATGTAACTAGAACTTGTAGAATATGTGAAGAACACTTAGAACTTGAAGATAGAACTTGAGAGAGATCAATTAGATGAAGAAAATTGAAGAATGAAAGTGTTTGTAGGTGTTTTTGGTCGTTGATGTATGGATTAGATATAAAGGATATGTAATTTTGTTTTCATGTAAATAAGTCATGAATGATTACTCATATTTTTGTAATTTTATGAGATATTTCATGCTAGTTGCCAAATGATGGTTCCCACATGTGTTAGGTGACTCAAATGGGCTGCTAAGAGCTGATCATTGGAGTGTATATACCAATAGTACATACATCTAAAAGCTGTGTATTGTACGAGTACGAATACGGGTGCATACGAGTAGAATTGTTGATGAAACTGAACGAGGATGTAATTGTAAGCATTTTTGTTAAGTAGAAGTATTTTGATAAGTGTATTGAAGTCTTTCAAAAGTGTATAAATACATATTAAAACACTACATGTATATACATTTTAACTGAGTCGTTAAGTCATTGTTAGTCGTTACATGTAAGTGTTGTTTTGAAACCTTTAGGTTAACGATCTTGTTAAATGTTGTTAACCCAATGTTTATAATATCAAATGAGATTTTAAATTATTATATTATCATGATATTATCATGTATGAATATCTCTTAATATGATATATATACATTAAATGTCTTTACAACGATAATCGTTACATATATGTCTCGTTTAAAAATCATTAAGTTGGTAGTCTTGTTTTTACATATGTAGTTCATTGTTAATATACTTAATGATATGTTTACTTATCATAGTATCATGTTAACTATATATATATCCATATATATGTCATCATATAGTTTTTACAAGTTTTAACGTTCGTGAATCACCGGTCAACTTGGGTGGTCAATTGTCTATATGAAACATATTTCAATTAATCAAGTCTTAACAAGTTTGATTGCTTAACATGTTGGAAACATTTAATCATGTAAATATCAATCTCAATTAATATATATAAACATGGAAAAGTTCGGGTCACTACATTGGTGGCCGACAATGAAGACAGATGTTGCATGTTGTGACGACCCGGAAATTTCCGACCAAATTTAAACTTAATCTGTATATTATCTCAACACGATAAGCAAAGTCTGATATGTTGAGTCACAAAAATTTTGAACTGTTTCATATATTCGTTTGACTTTGGACCATTCGCGACGATTCACGAACAACTATTTGTAAATAGATAACATATATATTTAAATAGGTATTTATAATTGGAAATATAAATTTGGAATATTATATAATTTAATTATTAGAATTTATATTGTAAAATAAATAAAATAAAATGCGATGTAATGGAAACTATATTTATGAATGTATAGATATATATAATTATGTATATAAATATTACTTCTAAATATATAAAGTTATATTAAATCTATTTGTTTAAAAATATATAATATATTTGTTTTAGTAATTAAACTTGCTATTTTAAAACTGTTTATATATAGAAAGGGGAATATACTAAAAATAAATGATTTCGAGCTTAATTAGTAAACGTCTGTAACACTCGGTTGATATTTCATTAGCGTTCATATAGATTTAACATGAGTTTATGAAAATCCAAAATAAAAGTTAAACTGTAAATCAATTACGAAGATTTCAGATTTGTTAAAAATATTCTTACCTTTTTAAATTTAAATATTAGTACTCCGTACATATAATTTGGAACAGAAAATAAATAATGAAACCTATATGAACATCACTAATTTTGAGAATTAGTGCACCCCTAATTGACGCGAATTCTAAAGATAGATCTATTGGGCCCAACAAGCCCCATTCTAGAATTTGAAATGCTTTAGTACTTTGAAATTTATCATGTCCGATGGGGGTCCCGGAATGATGGGGATATTCTATATGCATCTTGTTAAGGTCGGTTACCAGGTGTTCACCATATGAATGATTTTTATCTCTATGCAGTTCGCGAAATGCCTGATATGAGATGTATATTTATGGAAAAATGAAATCTTGTGGTCTATTAAAATAATGGAAATAATTGTTTATGATAAACTAATGAACTCACCAACCTTTTGGTTGACACTTTAAAGCATGTTTATTCTCAGGTATGAAAGAAATCTTCCGCTGTGCATTTGCTCATTTTAGAGATATTACTTGGAGTCATTCATGGCATATTTCAAAAGACGTTGCATTCGAGTCTTAGAGTTCATCAAGATTATTATTAAGTCAATTATAGTTGGATATATTATAAAATGGTATGCATGCCGTCAACTTTCGATGTAATGAAAGTTTGTCTTTTTAAAATAGAATGCAATGTTTGTAAAATGTATCATATAGAGGTCAAGTACCTCGCGATGTAACCAAATGTAATGTATTCGTCCAGATGTATTAGGACGGGGCACATTAGAGTTGGTATCAGAGCGGTGGTCTTAGCGAACCAGGTCTTGCATTAGTGTGTCTAACTGATAGTTGTTTAGATGCATTAGTGAGTCTGGACTTCGACCGTGTCTGCATGTCAAAAGTTTTGCTTATCATCTCGTGTCGAAAATTACCTGCTTATTATCCTTAGAAAATTACCTGCTTATCATTCCTAGTCTAGACACATCTTACTTTACATGAATAGTGTATAGACAAATCCATATCTTAGCGTATATGTTACTGTAGACTTTATCTGACACGTTTTCTTAATTTCCTCCGTAATCTACGGGATCTTCTATATTATATTAGATATTCTATATAATTAGAATATTATCCGATAACTGAAAATCATTTCATATCAAAAATCCTCTAACTGATCATAAGAGATGGATCCTACACCTAGCTTGGATTCCATTAGTTCCGGAAGCAATTTCGAGATGCGTATTGAAGTAGACTCTGAAGTCAATGAACCCGAAGTGTCTCCACCGTTTAGCTATTTTTCTTTCTAGAGGAGATGGGGGTGGGTCCGAGACTTACTCACTCGATGGAGAAATGAAGAAGGCGAGCCCTACCGCGAACCAAACTTACCTTCTAACATCGGAGAAAACGATGTACTCACCGGTGAACCTATGCACAATACTGTATTCACCCTTCTTGCTAAAGTTTTCCACCTCGAAGGTCGCATTACTGTAATCTCAGAAAATATTCAACCTCTACTTCCGAATACCAATGGAAGGGGAATATTAGAAGAAGTTAAGGAACTTCGAATTGATAATCAAGATCTATTGAATCAGATGAGTGGATGGATAGAAAAGATAGAGGGTAGGATAGAAACCCTGACAAGAATGGTGCGTGATCTACAAGCTATACTTACTACACCAACATCATCACTAACCTCAGCACCAACAACACTTGTAGCACCGACAGCAACAGTACCACCATCAGTAGCACCAGCAGCATAACTAGTACCAACAACAACAACATCATCATACGTCTCAAACTCGGAATCTATACCTCAAGCATAATCATCGTTCTACGAATCGTTCTACATAAACTATCTTCGTCCTTCATGGCGATTATGTAATCTCTAATGTTTTAGAGATTATGTACTCTAGTTCTAGTTTGATTACGTCTGAAGAAAATATATATGTATATATGTTTTCATAAACATTGTAATTAAAAAATTTTTTGTACAAACTGTTAATGGTGAAAACATTTTAACGGGTAGGTAATACCCGAGAAATATTTAAATTTCACATTAATAAGTTACACAGTACATTCTTCCAATCTGATTCAACAGTCATTTACTATCCTACTTACATCCACAGATATACGTATCCGTTCACAGCAGAATAATCATTTTTATTCAATTTTATATTTAGATTTTGACCTGTCAGAATTCAACAAGTGGCATAATGAAGAAAATATTGGACAAAAAAAAATTTGTTAGAAACAAACAAATTAATTATGAGAAAAATTTTGTAAAGAATCCACGCTAACTGTTCCTAGCTAACTGTTCCTAGCTAACTGATTACATTTTATTTATCGCAATTTATTTATCACCATTATATTCACGTAATTTTATTTATTGTCATTTAATTTCTGTTATTTATTTTACGCACTTTAAATATCGGGACACGTATACAAGGTTTTGACATATCATATCGACGCATCTATATATATTATTTGGAATAACCATAGACACTCTATATGCAGTAATGCTTGAGTTAGCTATACAGGGTTGAGGTTGATTCTATAATAATATATATACTTTGAGTTGTGATCGAGTCTGATACATGTATACGGGTCACGATACGTATTAATTAATTCGAATATTATATATTAAACTATATATGAATTATTGAATTGCTAACTGTGGACTATCAACTGAGGACTACCAATATTGGACAAATTAAAATGAATTAAAATATTGATTATAACATATGAAACTAAAAAATTCTTTAAGTTTGCCACTTGATTTCATCTTAACCTCATTTGTATCTTGACGATTACAATCCGCGTTTAAATCTTTCATGATTCTTGAAAACATCTCAATCGAGAGGATGAACTAACAGCACTTCATCTATGGAAGAAGAGATTGATGCATGCACCTGAAAACCTCTCAAAAACCTGAGTATACGTTTAACACGTATCTGTGCTAGCCCCTTTGGCATTGTTATTACCGAAAATAACTTTACAATTCTTATTCAAATTAGCCAGTTTTGTCACAGCTCCAGCCAATTCACTTTGACTTTCCATTCGAATAAACTCTATTATAAACCTTGATATATAAGTTTACCTTTCGTCGTCATCACCGGAAAACCGTTTATATCTCACCACAATAGCCGTAAACTTACTAGTAATTCCATCGATCTTTGATTTTTCAAAAAATCATTATATTCATTGAAACCTATTCATATACTCATTGGCATCTTGTAACGATAATTACCATACCAAATACCGGGAGGCATCAATCGATGTTCTCGAATTTATCAGTGATTTTACGACAACAATTATATATATATATATATATATATATATATATATATATATATATATATATATATATATATATATATATATATATATATATATATATATATATATATATATAACTTCTATATCCTGGATTTACGAACTTCAATTTTGAAATTCTAAAAAGCGCTTTAGCCTATGAATCAGTTTTTTGAGTTTGAAAAAAACTGATGAAGCAGTGAAAACTGAAGACTGCCTTAACAGTCAAAAGTTTGATGATAAAGAATGAAGTGTTGAAAAAGCTCAAAGATTTGGATACTGAAAAAAAATGAATTGAGCAAACCATGAAGGAGATTCTGAACAAATTACAAGGATTAAACTTGCCTTCAAGGAATCCAGATGATTTAGTATCTGCTGAAATCATTAACGAATACCTTGTTCCTGACTCTAAACCTTTACGAACAAATCTTCTTCATCATCCATCGATATTGGAAATTCTAAGATATCATCGTATCTTTCATTATAAATATACTCGATGTTTCTGAAGATATTTTCATAACTATTCTTATCTAAAATCATTTATCTCTTCGCTATATCAGTGTTACATCAGAAAGGAAACTATTTAGTTTCTAAATTTCTGAAAAATTCGAACTTAAAATATGAATGTTATTGAAGTAGTGTTGGGAACTGAAGCATGAATTAGTATAATATAATGACACTTGATCAACGTGATTATATTACAGTAAGTCATGCTGAGTTTCTAATGAAACGTGATGATTCACAGATTATAACGTCATCATGTGCCATGTTACATAACTCTTTCATTCTGCTTAACTTCTGAACATATCAAGAAAATATATTCTTAATAGTTCTATTCTCAGTGATTTTGGTAATTTGACAAATCAAATCGTACGATTACGTTCTTTCTTGTTTAGAACATTAAGGTCATTCAAAACTCCATAATTACGAATTCTGGACCGTTACTCGCTTTACTAGAGGTCGAGAAGAAAATAAAAAGGCAAAGAGCTTTGAAATATAAGGGAGAATATAAAGCCCGATAACAACACTTAAACTACAAATCGTGTATATCAATGTTTATCGCAACATAAAGACACAGAGAGAATTAAAAACACAATAACCCCAAGGGCGAACTAGAAGAAAACAGATTCCTCCGGTGAAAGTTGGAAAAGGAGAATGATTGTTGTGATAGTAAGAATAAGGACAAGGATCAGAACTGGATTAAGCATTTTCACAAATCTTTTGAATTTGGGAATTTAATATAGGGATGGTAAAAGTAATGGAATGGAAGAAGTTAATTTATAGTGAAATATCTGATAAAGAAATCAAGGCAGATCTCAGCATTTAATTAAAAAAGATCCTGATTTCCTTAATTACCAAAGAGCCAAATCTTATTACGAAGATTTCCTCTAAATTCCTTGATTTCCGGAAATCAACTGTGACTACGCCAAAAAGTTAAATCTCTATCTCAATATTTTGTGATAACTTCATTCGTACTCTTCGAATATTCGAATTATTTTTATTATTCAAGGGTAATGAAACTCTATTTATCAACTCATATTCGTCATAAAAACATGTTTATAGTTAATTATGACAACCTCATTCAAATTTCGGGACGAAATTTCTTTAACGGTTAGGTACTGTGACGACCCGGAAATTTCCGACCAAATTTAAACTTAATCTGTATATTATCTCGACACGATAGGCAAAGTCTGATATGTTGAGTCACAAAAATTTTGAATTGTTTCATATATTCGTTTGACTTTCGACCATTCCCGACGATTCACGAACAACTATTTATAAATAGATAACATATATATTTAAATAGGTATTTATAATTGGAAATATAAATTTGGAATATCATATAATTTAATTATTAGAATTTATATTGTAAAATAAATAAAATAAAATGCGATGTAATGGAAACTATATTTATGAATGTATAGATATATATAATTATGTATATAAATATTACTTCTAAATATATAAAGTTATATTAAATCTATTTGTTTAAATATATATATATATATATAATATATTTGTTTTAGTAATTAAACTTGTTATTTTAAAACTCTTTATATATAGAAAGGGGAATATACTAAAAATAAATGATTTCGAGCTTAATTAGTAAACTTCTGTAACACTCGGTTGACATTTTGTTAGCGTTCATATAGATTTAACATGAGTTTATGAAAATCTAAAATAAAAGTTGAACTGTAAATCAATTACGAAGATTTCAGATTTGTTAAAAATATTCGTACCTTTTTAAATTTAAATATTAGTACTCCGTACATATAATTTGGAACATAAAATAAATAATGAAACCTATAAGTTATTAATATAAAAGTGTTATCACTAATATATATATATATATATATATATATATATATATATATATATATATATATATATATATAAATTGTTCGATTACAATTATATGTATTAATATACACACCTGATATAGGTTCGTGAATCCGAGGCCAACCCTACACTTGTTCAATATCGTCATATGTATTTTTACTACAAAATACAATATTGTGAGCTTCATTTGCTCCCTTTTTTAATGCTTTTGCAATATATATTTTTGGGACTGAGAATACATGCGCTGCTTTTATAAATGTTTGACGAAATAGACACAAGTACTTAAAACTACATTCTATGGCTGGATTATAAAACCGAATATGCCCCTTTTTACTCTGGTAATCTAAGAATTATGGAACATCACTAATTTTGAGAATTAGTGCACCCCTAATTGACGCGAATCCTAAAGATAGATCTATTGGGCCCAACAAGCCCCATTCTGGAAATTGGAATGCTTTAGTACTTCGAAATTTATCATGTCCGATGGGTGTCCCGGAATGATGGGGATATTCTATATGCATTTTGTTAAGGTCGGTTACCAGGTGTTCACCATATGAATGATTTTTATCTCTATGAAGTTTGCGAAATGCCTGATATGAGATGTATATTTATGGAAAAATGAAATCTTGTGGTCTATTAAAATAATGGAAATGATTGTTTATGATAAACTAATGAACTCACCAACCTTTTGGTTGACACTTTAAAGCATGTTTAATCTCAGGTATGAAAGAAATCTTCCGCTGTGCATTTGCTCATTTTAGAGATATTACTTGGAGTCATTCATGGCATATTTCAAAAGACGTTGCATTCGAGTCTTAGAGTTCATCAAGATTATTATTAAGTCAATTATAGTTGGATATATTATGAAATGGTATGCATGCCGTCAACTTTCGATGTAATGAAAGTTTGTCTTTTTAAAATCGAATGCAATGTTTGTAAAATGTATCATATAGAGGTCAAGTACCTCGCGATGTAACCAAATGTAATGTATTCGTCCAGATGGATTAGGACGGGGCACTTCACATGTTTCGTTGAGAAATGTCATATTTGTGCGCAAGTTAAAGCGGAACATCAGAAGTCGTATGTGTCTCTACGACAGTTAGAAATTCCTCAGTGGAAATGGGATCATATAAGGATGGATTTTGTAACCAAGTTACCCCGAACTTAGAAGGGACATGAAATGATCTAGGTGATAGTGGATCGTTTAATAAAGAGTGCTCACTTCTTAGCTACTCGTGAAACAGATTCGTTGAGTGATTTGGCATAATTGTACTTAAAAGAGATAGTTAGTCGACATGGTGTACTGATGTCAATAGTTTCCGACAGGGATACTAGGTTTGTATCTAACTTCTGGAACAGTTTACAACAAAGTTTGGGTACACGTGTGAATTTAAGTACAGCTTATCATCCACAAACTGACAGTCAGAGTGAATGAATAATTCAGACTTTAGAAGACATGTTGAGAGCGTGTGTCTTAGAATATGGTGGTTCTTGGGATTCGCATCTTCCATTGATAGAGTTTGCTTACAACAATTCATATCATTCGAGTATCGGAATGCCGCCGTATGAAATGTTGTATGGTCGCAAATGCAGAACTCCTACGTGTTGGTTAGAAGCAGGTGAGAAACAATTTGCAGGTCCCGAAATAGTTCAGATAACCGCAGAAAAGGTTGAAATTGCACGTGAGAAGTTAAGAGCAGCTAGAGATCGACAAAAGATGCATGCTGATCCGTGCAGACTGAAATGTCCCGTTCTTATTGATTAAAAACGTTCCATATTAATTGATTTCGTTGCGAGGTTTTGACCTCTATATGAGACGTTTTTCAAAGACTGCATTCATTTTTAAAACAAACCATAACCTTTATTTCATAAATAAAGGTTTAATAAGCTTTACGTAGATTATCAAATAATGATAATCTAAAATATCCTGTTTACACACGACCATTACATAATGGTTTACAATACAAATATGTTACATCGAAATCAGTTTCTTGAATGCAGTTTTTACACAATATCATACAAACATGGACTCCAAATCTTGTCCTTATTTTAGTATGCAACAGCGGAAGCTCTTAATATTCACCTGAGAATAAACATGCTTTAAACGTCAACAAAAATGTTGGTGAGTTATAGGTTTAACCTATATATATCAAATCGTAACAATAGACCACAAGATTTCATATTTCAATACACATCCCATACATAGAGATAAAAATCATTCATATGGTGAACACCTGGTAACCGACAATAACAAGATGCATATATAAGAATATCCCCATCATTCCGGGACACCCTTCGGATATGATATAAATTTCGAAGTACTAAAGCATCCGGTACTTTGGATGGGGTTTGTTAGGCCCAATAGATCTATCTTTAGGATTCGCGTCAATTAGGGTGTCTGTTCCCTAATTCTTAGATTACCAGACTTAATAAAAAGGGGCATATTCGATTTCGATAATTCAACCATAGAATGTAGTTTCACGTACTTGTGTCTATTTTGTAAATCATTTATAAAACCTGCATGTATTCTCATCCCAAAAATATTAGATTTTAAAAGTGGGACTATAACTCACTTTCACAGATTTTTACTTCGTCGGGAAGTAAGACTTGGCCACTGGTTGATTCACGAACCTATAACAATATATACATATATATCAAAGTATGTTCAAAATATATTTACAACACTTTTAATATATTTTGATGTTTTAAGTTTATTAAGTCAGCTGTCCTCGTTAGTAACCTACAACTAGTTGTCCACAGTTAGATGTACAGAAATAAATCGATAAATATTATCTTGAATCAATCCACGACCCAGTGTATACGTATCTCAGTATTGATCACAACTCAAACTATATATATTTTGGAATCAACCTCAACCCTGTATAGCTAACTCCAACATTCACATATAGAGTGTCTATGGTTGTTCCGAAATATATATAGATGTGTCGACATGATAGGTCGAAACATTGTATACGTGTCTATGGTATCTCAAGATTACATAATATATAATACAAGTTGATTAAGTTATGGTTGGAATAGATTTGTTACCAATTTTCACGTAGCTAAAATGAGAAAAATTATCCAATCTTGTTTTACCCATAACTTCTTCATTTTAAATCCGTTTTGAGTGAATCAAATTGCTATGGTTTCATATTGAACTCTATTTTATGAATCTAAACAAAAAAAGTATAGGTTTCTAGTCGGAAAAATAAGTTACAAGTCGTTTTTGTAAAGGTAGTCATTTCAGTCGAAAGAACGACGTCTAGATGACCATTTTAGAAAACATACTTCCACTTTGAGTTTAACCATAATTTTTGGATATAGTTTCATGTTCATAATAAAAATCATTTTCTCAGAATAACAACTTTTAAATCAAAGTTTATCATAGTTTTTAATTAACTAACCCAAAACAGCCCGCGGTGTTACTACGACGGCGTAAATCCGGTTTTACGGTGTTTTTCGTGTTTCCAGGTTTTAAATCATTAAGTTAGCATATCATATAGATATAGAACATGTGTTTAGTTGATTTTAAAAGTCAAGTTAGAAGGATTAACTTTTGTTTGCGAACAAGTTTAGAATTAACTAAACTATGTTCTAGTGATTACAAGTTTAAACCTTCGAATAAGATAGCTTTATATGTATGAATCGAATGATGTTATGAACATCATTACTACCTTAAGTTCCTTGGATGAACCTACTGGAAAAGAGAAAAATGGATCTAGCTTCAATGGATCCTTGGATGGCTCAAAGTTCTTGAAGCAAAATCATGACACGAAAACAAGTTCAAGTAAGATCATCACTTGAAATAAGATTGTTATAGTTATAGAAATTGAACTAAAGTTTGAATATGATTATTACCTTGTATTAGAATGATAACCTACTGTAAGAAACAAAGATTTCTTGAGGTTGGATGATCACCTTACAAGATTGGAAGTGAGCTAGCAAACTTGAAAGTATTCTTGATTTTATGAAACTAGAACTTTTGGAATTTATGAAGAACACTTAGAACTTGAAGATAGAACTTGAGAGAGTTCAATTAGATGAAGAAAATTGAAGAATGAAAGTGTTTGTAGGTGTTTTTGGTCGTTGGTGTATGGATTAGATATAAAGGATATGTAATTTTGTTTTCATGTAAATAAGTCATGAATGATTACTCATATTTTTGTAATCTTATGAGATATTTCATGCTAGTTGCCAAATGATGGTTCCCACATGTGTTAGGTGACTCACATGGGCTGCTAAGAGCTGATCATTGGAGTGTATATACCAATAGTACATACTTCTAAAAGCTGTGTATTGTACGAGTACGAATACGGGTGCATACGAGTAGAATTGTTGATGAAACTGAACGAGAATGTAATTGTAAGCATTTTTGTTAAGTAGAAGTATTTTGATAAGTGTATTGAAGTCTTTCAAAAGTGTATAAATACATATTAAAACACTACATGTATATACATTTTAACTGAGTCGTTAAGTCATCGTTAGTCGTTACATGTAAGTGTTGTTTTGAAACCTTTAGGTTAACGATCTTGTTAAATGTTGTTAACCCAATGTTTATAATATCAAAAGAGATTTTAAATTATTATATTATCAAGATATTATGATGTACGAATATCTCTTAATATGATATATAAACATTAAATGTCGTTACAACGATAATCGTTACATATATGTCTCGTTTCAAAATCATTAAGTTAGTAGTCTTGTTTTTACATATGTAGTTCATTGTTAATATACTTAATGATATGTTTAATTATCATAATATAATGTTAACTATATATATAACCATATATATGTCATCATATAGTTTTTACAAGTTTTAACGTTCGTGAATCACCGGTCAACTTGGGTGGTCAATTGTCTATATGAAACCTATTTCAATTAATCAAGTCTTAACAAGTTTGATTGCTTAACATGTTGGAAACATTTAATCATGTAAACATCAATCTCAATTAATATATATAAACATGGAAAAGTTCGGGTCACTACAGTACCTACCCGTTAAATAAATTTCGTCCCGAAATTTTAAGCTGTTGAAGGTGTTGACGAATCTTCTGGAAATAGATGCGGGTATTTCTTCTTCATCTGATCTTCACGCTCCCAGGTGAACTCGGGTCCTCTACGAGCATTCCATCGAACCTTAACAATTGGTATCTTGTTTTGCTTAAGTCTTTTAACCTCACGATCCATTATTTCGACGGGTTCTTCGATGAATTGGAGTTTTTCGTTGATTTGGATTTCATCTAACGGAATAGTGAGATCTTCTTTAGCAAAACATTTCTTCAAATTCGAGACGTGGAAAGTGTTATGTACAGCCACGAGTTGTTGAGGTAACTCAAGTCGGTAAGCTACTGGTCCGACACGATCAATAATCTTGAATGGTCCAATATACCTTGGATTTAATTTCCCTCGTTTACCAAATCGAACAACGCCTTTCCAAGGTGAAACTTTAAGCATGACCATCTCTCCAATTTCAAATTCTATATCTTTTCTTTTAATGTCAGCGTAGCTCTTTTGTCGACTTTGGGCGGTTTTCAACCGTTGTTGAATTTGGATGATCTTCTCGGTAGTTTCTTGTATAATCTCCGGACCCGTAATCTGTCTATCCCCCACCTCACTCCAACAAATCGGAGACCTGCACTTTCTACCATAAAGTGCTTCAAACGGCGCCATCTCAATGCTTGAATGGTAGCTGTTGTTGTAGGAAAATTCTGCTAACGGTAGATGTCGATCCCAACTGTTTCCGAAATCAATAACACATGCTCGTAGCATGTCTTCAAGCGTTTGTATCGTCCTTTCGCTCTGCCCATCAGTTTGTGGATGATAGGCAGTACTCATGTCTAGACGAGTTCCTAATGCTTGCTGTAATGTCTGCCAGAATCTTGAAATAAATCTGCCATCCCTATCAGAGATAATAGAGATTGGTATTCCATGTCTGGAGACGACTTCCTTCAAATACAGTCGTGCTAACTTCTCCATCTTGTCATCTTCTCTTATTGGTAGGAAGTGTGCTGATTTGGTGAGACGATCAACTATTACCCAAATAGTATCAAAACCACTTGCAGTCCTTGGCAATTTAGTGATGAAATCCATGGTAATGTTTTCCCATTTCCATTCCGGGATTTCGGGTTGTTGAAGTAGACCTGATGGTTTCTGATGCTCAGCTTTGACCTTAGAACACGTCAAACATTCTCCTACGTATTTAGCAACATCGGCTTTCATACCCGGCCACCAAAAATGTTTCTTGAGATCCTTGTACATCTTCCCCGTTCCAGGATGTATTGAGTATCTGGTTTTATGAGCTTCTCTAAGTACCATTTCTCTCATATCTCCAAATTTTGGTACCCAAATCCTTTCAGCCCTATACCGGGTTCCGTCTTCCCGAATATTAAGATGCTTCTCCGATCCTTTGGGTATTTCATCCTTTAAATTTCCCTCTTTTAAAACTCCTTGTTGCGCCTCCTTTATTTGAGTAGTAATGTTATTATGAATCATTATATTCATAGATTTTACTCGAATGGGTTCTCTGTCCTTCCTGCTCAAGGCATCGGCTACCACATTTGCCTTCCCCGGGTGGTAACGAATCTCAAAGTCGTAATCATTCAACAATTCAATCCACCTACGCTGCCTCATATTCAGTTGTTTCTGATTAAATATGTGTTGAAGACTTTTGTGGTCGGTATATATAATACTTTTGACCCCATATAAGTAGTGTCTCCAAGTCTTTAATGCAAAAACAACCGCGCCTAATTCCAAATCATGCGTCGTATAATTTTGTTCGTGAATCTTCAATTGTCTAGACGCATAAGCAATCACCTTCGTTCGTTGCATTAATACACAACCGAGACCTTGCTTTGATGCATCACAATAAATCACAAAATCATCATTCCCTTCAGGCAATGACAATATAGGAGCCGTAGTTAGCTTTTTCTTCAATAACTGAAACGCTTTCTCTTGTTCATCATTCCATTCAAATTTCTTCCCTTTATGCGTTAATGCAGTCAAGGGTTTTGCTATTCTGGAAAAGTCTTGGATGAACCTTCTGTAGTAACCAGCTAGTCCTAAAAACTGGCGTATGTGTTTCGGAGTTTTCGGGGTTTCCCACTTTTCAACAGTTTCTATCTTTGCCGGATCCACCTTAATACCTTCTTTGTTCACTATGTGACCGAGGAATTGAACTTCTTCCAACCAAAATGCACACTTTGAAAACTTAGCGTACAATTCTTCCTTCCTCAATACTTCTAACACCTTTCTCAAATGTTCACCGTGTTCTTGGTCATTCTTTGAGTAAATAAGTATGTCATCAATGAAAACAATGACAAACTTGTCAAGGTATGGTCCACACACTCGGTTCATAAGGTCCATGAACACAGCTGGTGCATTAGTTAAACCAAACGGCATGACCATAAACTCGTAATGACCGTAACGTGTTCTGAAAGCAGTCTTTGGAATATCATCTTCTTTCACCCGCATTTGATGATACCCGGAACGTAAGTCAATCTTTGAATAAACAGACGAGCCTTGTAGTTGATCAAATAAGTCGTCGATTCTCGGTAGTGGGTAGCGGTTCTTGATGGTAAGTTTGTTCAACTCTCGGTAGTCGATACACAACCTGAATGTACCATCTTTCTTCTTGACAAACAAAACAGGAGCTCCCCACGGTGATGTGCTTGGTCGAATGAAACCACGCTCTAAAAGTTCTTGTAATTGGCTTTGCAGTTCTTTCATCTCGCTGGGTGCGAGTCTGTAAGGAGCACGAGCTATTGGTGCAGCTCCTGGTACAAGATCTATTTGAAATTCAACGGATCGATGTGGGGGTAATCCCGGTAATTCTTTCGGAAATACATCGGGAAATTCTTTTGCAATGGGAACATCATTGATGCTCTTTTCTTCAGTTTGTACTTTCTCGACGTGTGCTAGAACAGCATAGCAACCTTTTCTTATTAGTTTTTGTGCCTTCAAATTACTAATAAGATGTAGCTTCGTGTTGCCCTTTTCTCCGTACACCATTAAGGGTTTTCCTTTTTCTCGTATAATGCGAATTGCATTTTTGTAACAAACGATCTCTGCTTTCACTTCTTTCAACCAGTCCATACCGATTATCACATCAAAACTCCCTAACTCTACTGGTATCAAATCAATCTTAAATGTTTCGCTAACCAGTTTAATTTCTCGATTCCGACATATATTATCTGCTGAAATTAATTTACCATTTGCTAATTCGAGTAAAAATTTACTATCCAAAGGCGTCAATGGACAACTTAATTTAGCACAAAAATCTCTACTCATATAGCTTCTATCCGCACCCGAATCAAATAAAACGTAAGCAGATTTATTGTCAATAAGAAACGTACCCGTAACAAGCTCCGGGTCTTCCTGTGCCTCTACCGCATTAATATTGAAAACTCTTCCACGGCCTTGTCCATTCGTGTTCTCCTGGTTCGGGCAATTTCTAATAATGTGGCCTGGTTTTCCACATTTATAACAAACTACATTGGCATAACTTGCTCCGACACTACTTGCTCCGCCATTACTCGTTCCGACACCATTTGTTCCTTTCGTTCTATTAACCCCTGGTCCGTAGACCTCACACTTCGCCGCGCTATGACCATTTCTTTTACACTTGTTGCAAAATTTGGTGCAGAACCCCGAGTGATTCTTTTCACACCTTTGGCATAGTTGCTTCTGATTGTTGTTGTTGTTGCGGTTATTATTGTTGTTGGGATGATTGTTGTAGTTGCTGTTGTTGTTGTTGTTGTTGTTGTTGGGCCGTTTGTTGTAGTTGCGATTGATGTTGCGATTGTTGTTGTTGTTGTATTGGTGATTCTTATCACCATTTTCCTCCCACTTTCTTTTGACTTGCTTCACATTGGCCTCTTCAGCAGTCTGTTCTTTAATTCTTTCTTCAATCTGGTTCACTAGTTTGTGAGCCATTCTACATGCCTGTTGTATGGAGGCGGGCTCGTGTGAACTTATATCTTCTTGGATTCTTTCTGGTAATCCTTTCACAAATGCGTCGATCTTCTCTTCCTCATCTTCGAATGCTCCCGGACACAATAGGCACAATTCTGTGAATCGTCTTTCGTACGTGGTAATATCAAATCCTTGGGTTCGTAACCCTCTAAGTTCTGTCTTGAGCTTATTGACCTCGGTTCTGGGACGGTACTTCTCGTTCATCAAGTGCTTGAATGCTGACCACGGTAGTGCGTACGCATCATCTTGTCCCACTTGCTCTAGATAGGTATTCCACCATGTTAACGCAGAACCTGTGAAGGTATGCGTAGCGTACTTCACTTTGTCCTCTTCAGTACACTTACTTATGGCAAACACCGATTCAACCTTCTCGGTCCACCGTTTCAATCCGATCGGTCCTTCGGTTCCATCAAATTCCAAAGGTTTGCAGGCAGTGAATTCTTTGTAGGTGCATCCTACACGATTTCCTGTACTGCTAGATCCAAGGTTATTGTTGGTATGTAGCGCAGCCTGTACTGCGGCTATGTTTGAAGCTAGAAAAGTACGGAATTCCTCTTCATTCATATTCACGGTGTGTCGAGTAGTCGGTGCCATTTCCTTCAAAATAGTTAAATGGAACAAGTTAATCATACAGAATATTAAGAGTAGTTAATAGTATTTCGTAGCATAATATGAACTCATTTATAAAAGCTTTTTCTTCATATTAGCGTTTTATAAGTTTAAATTCGGGTAGTACCTACCCGTTAAGTTCATACTTAGTAGCTAATATACAATTCAACTACTACAATTCTATATGAAAAACTGATTATAATAATATTTCGCGTTCAAACTTTTATACAATATTTTACAAACTTACAATACCGCTTATTTTACATAAAGCATGAAATATAGCACACAATAACTTTGATACAAGATAGTTGTGAAGACAATTCTAGCTAGTACATAAGTCGTTCAGCAAAGGCAATAAAGACACGTAATTCATACGTCCAGAAACAAGTCATGCATTCTGGTTTTACTAGGACTACTTCCCATCCTTGGTCTTGTGCAACATAACCGTTATGGCCGTTGATAAGACAGCGTGTTGTAACGTCATCAAAGGGACGAGGGTTACGTAATGTCCAACAGTCCCGTAATAATCTAAAAACCTCATTTCTTACCCCAATTACCGACTCCGTCACTTGTGGAAACGTTTTGTTTAATAGTTGTAGCCCGATGTTCTTGTTCTCACTTTGGTGAGAAGCGAACATTACTAATCCGTAAGCATAACATGCTTCTTTATGTTGCATGTTAGCCGCTTTTTCTAAATCACGAAGTCCAATATTCGGATATATTGAGTCAAAATAATTTCTTAACCCGTTGCGTAAAATAGCATTTGGGTTCCCCGCAATATATGCGTCAAAGTAAACACATCGTAACTTATGGGTTTCCCAATGTGATATCCCCCATCTTTCAAACAAAAGTCTCTTATAAACCAAGACATTCTTGGAACGTTCTTCGAATGTCTTACAAACTGATCTCGCCTTAAATAGTTGTGCCGAAGAATTCTGGCCGACTCTAGACAAGATTTCATCAATCATGTCTCCGGGTAGGTCTCTTAAAATATTGGGTTGTCTATCCATTTTGTGTTTTTAAACTGTAAAATAGACAAGAGTTAGATTCATAAAAAAATACTTATTAATACAAGCAATTTTTACATATATCATAAAGCATACGAACACTATATTACATATATTACACCACACGAATACAACTATCTTATTCCGACTCGCTCGTTTCTTCTTCTTCGGTTTTGGTTCGTTTTTCCAAGTTTCTAGGAATATATGATGTTCCCCTAATACGAGCCGTCGTGATCCACATTGGTTTAGAAAAACCTGGTGGTTTAGAGGTTCCCGGGTCATTGTTACAACTTAAGGACTTCGGGCGTTGACGATACATATAAAGTTCATCGGGGTTGGAATTAGATTTCTCTATTTTTATGCCCTTTCCATTATATTTTTCTCTTGCCTTTTTAAATTCAGTTGGGGTAATTTCTATAACATCATCGGAATTCTCATCGGAATCCGATTCATCGGAGAATTGGTAATCCTCCCAATATTTTGCTTCCTTGGCGGAAACACCATTGACCATAATTAACTTTGGTCGGTTGGTTGAGGATTTTCTTTTACTTAACCGTTTTATTATTTCCCCCACCGGTTCTATTTCTTCATCCGGTTCCGATTCTTCTTCCGGTTCCGATTCTTCTTCCGGTTCCGACTCTTCTTCCGGTTCCTCTTCGGGAACTTGTGAATCAGTCCACAAATCATTCCAATTTACATTTGACTCTTCATTATTATTAGGTGAGTCAATGGGACTTGTTCTAGAGATAGACATCTATCACATAATATCAAACACGTTAAGAGATTAATATATCACATAATATTCATATGTTAAAAATATATAGTTTCCAACAAAAATGTTAAGCAATCATTTTTAAAGAAAACACGGTCGAAGTCCAGACTCACTAATGCATCCTAACAAACTCGATAAGACACACTAATGCAAATTTTCTGGTTCTCTAAGACCAACGCTCGGATACCAACTGAAATGTCCCGTTCTTATTGATTAAAAACGTTCCATATTAATTGATTTCGTTGCGAGGTTTTGACCTCTATATGAGACGTTTTTCAAAGACTGCATTCATTTTTAAAACAAACCATAACCTTTATTTCATAAATAAAGGTTTAATAAGCTTTACGTAGATTATCAAATAATGATAATCTAAAATATCCTGTTTACACACGACCATTACATAATGGTTTACAATACAAATATGTTACATCGAAATCAGTTTCTTGAATGCAGTTTTTACACAATATCATACAAACATGGACTCCAAATCTTGTCCTTATTTTAGTATGCAACAGCGGAAGCTCTTAATATTCACCTGAGAATAAACATGCTTTAAACGTCAACAAAAATGTTGGTGAGTTATAGGTTTAACCTATATATATCAAATCGTAACAATAGACCACAAGATTTCATATTTCAATACACATCCCATACATAGAGATAAAAATCATTCATATGGTGAACACCTGGTAACCGACAATAACAAGATGCATATATAAGAATATCCCCATCATTCCGGGACACCCTTCGGATATGATATAAATTTCGAAGTACTAAAGCATCCGGTACTTTGGATGGGGTTTGTTAGGCCCAATAGATCTATCTTTAGGATTCGCGTCAATTAGGGTGTCTGTTCCCTAATTCTTAGATTACCAGACTTAATAAAAAGGGGCATATTCGATTTCGATAATTCAACCATAGAATGTAGTTTCACGTACTTGTGTCTATTTTGTAAATCATTTATAAAACCTGCATGTATTCTCATCCCAAAAATATTAGATTTTAAAAGTGGGACTATAACTCACTTTCACAGATTTTTACTTCGTCGGGAAGTAAGACTTGGCCACTGGTTGATTCACGAACCTATAACAATATATACATATATATCAAAGTATGTTCAAAATATATTTACAACACTTTTAATATATTTTGATGTTTTAAGTTTATTAAGTCAGCTGTCCTCGTTAGTAACCTACAACTAGTTGTCCACAGTTAGATGTACAGAAATAAATCGATAAATATTATCTTGAATCAATCCACGACCCAGTGTATACGTATCTCAGTATTGATCACAACTCAAACTATATATATTTTGGAATCAACCTCAACCCTGTATAGCTAACTCCAACATTCACATATAGAGTGTCTATGGTTGTTCCGAAATATATATAGATGTGTCGACATGATAGGTCGAAACATTGTATACGTGTCTATGGTATCTCAAGATTACATAATATATAATACAAGTTGATTAAGTTATGGTTGGAATAGATTTGTTACCAATTTTCACGTAGCTAAAATGAGAAAAATTATCCAATCTTGTTTTACCCATAACTTCTTCATTTTAAATCCGTTTTGAGTGAATCAAATTGCTATGGTTTCATATTGAACTCTATTTTATGAATCTAAACAAAAAAAGTATAGGTTTCTAGTCGGAAAAATAAGTTACAAGTCGTTTTTGTAAAGGTAGTCATTTCAGTCAAAAGAACGACGTCTAGATGACCATTTTAGAAAACATACTTCCACTTTGAGTTTAACCATAATTTATGGATATAGTTTCATGTTCATAATAAAAATCATTTTCTCAGAATAACAACTTTTAAATCAAAGTTTATCATAGTTTTTAATTAACTAACCCAAAACAGCCCGCGGTGTTACTACGACGGCGTAAATCCGGTTTTACGGTGTTTTTCGTGTTTCCAGGTTTTAAATCATTAAGTTAGCATATCATATAGATATAGAACATGTGTTTAGTTGATTTTAAAAGTCAAGTTAGAAGGATTAACTTTTGTTTGCGAACAAGTTTAGAATTAACTAAACTATGTTCTAGTGATTACAAGTTTAAACCTTCGAATAAGATAGCTTTATATGTATGAATCGAATGATGTTATGAACATCATTACTACCTTAAGTTCCTTGGATGAACCTACTGGAAAAGAGAAAAATGGATCTAGCTTCAATGGATCCTTGGATGGCTCAAAGTTCTTGAAGCAAAATCATGACACGAAAACAAGTTCAAGTAAGATCATCACTTGAAATAAGATTGTTATAGTTATAGAAATTGAACTAAAGTTTGAATATGATTATTACCTTGTATTAGAATGATAACCTACTGTAAGAAACAAAGATTTCTTGAGGTTGGATGATCACCTTACAAGATTGGAAGTGAGCTAGCAAACTTGAAAGTATTCTTGATTTTATGAAACTAGAACTTTTGGAATTTATGAAGAACACTTAGAACTTGAAGATAGAACTTGAGAGAGTTCAATTAGATGAAGAAAATTGAAGAATGAAAGTGTTTGTAGGTGTTTTTGGTCGTTGGTGTATGGATTAGATATAAAGGATATGTAATTTTGTTTTCATGTAAATAAGTCATGAATGATTACTCATATTTTTGTAATCTTATGAGATATTTCATGCTAGTTGCCAAATGATGGTTCCCACATGTGTTAGGTGACTCACATGGGCTGCTAAGAGCTGATCATTGGAGTGTATATACCAATAGTACATACTTCTAAAAGCTGTGTATTGTACGAGTACGAATACGGGTGCATACGAGTAGAATTGTTGATGAAACTGAACGAGAATGTAATTGTAAGCATTTTTGTTAAGTAGAAGTATTTTGATAAGTGTATTGAAGTCTTTCAAAAGTGTATAAATACATATTAAAACACTACATGTATATACATTTTAACTGAGTCGTTAAGTCATCGTTAGTCGTTACATGTAAGTGTTGTTTTGAAACCTTTAGGTTAACGATCTTGTTAAATGTTGTTAACCCAATGTTTATAATATCAAAAGAGATTTTAAATTATTATATTATCAAGATATTATGATGTACGAATATCTCTTAATATGATATATAAACATTAAATGTCGTTACAACGATAATCGTTACATATATGTCTCGTTTCAAAATCATTAAGTTAGTAGTCTTGTTTTTACATATGTAGTTCATTGTTAATATACTTAATGATATGTTTAATTATCATAATATAATGTTAACTATATATATAACCATATATATGTCATCATATAGTTTTTACAAGTTTTAACGTTCGTGAATCACCGGTCAACTTGGGTGGTCAATTGTCTATATGAAACCTATTTCAATTAATCAAGTCTTAACAAGTTTGATTGCTTAACATGTTGGAAACATTTAATCATGTAAACATCAATCTCAATTAATATATATAAACATGGAAAAGTTCGGGTCACTACACAGACGTCCGGTGACATTTAATGTAGGTGAACGCGTATATCTGAAGGTATCACCGTGGAAAGGGGTTATCAGATTTGGTAAACGTGCTAAGCTGGCCCCGAGGTTTATTGGACCATTTCCTATCAAGAAAATTTTGAATGCTCAAACTGTTGTTATAGATATTCCATCAGAATTAGCGGGAATTCACAACACATTTAAGGTGTGTTATTTAAGGAAGTGTAAAGTAGAAAACGAAAGTTTGATTCTTCCATTGAAGGACTTAAAAGTGGATTTTAGAAAGAAATTAGTCGAAGAACCAATTAGAATAGTGGACAAGAAAGTCACAAAGTCAAGGAAGAAGCATATTCCAATGGTATTAGTATAGTCACGGCACAGCTTAGGTTCCAACCTAACATAGGAAACCGAGGAGTTAATGAGGGCGCGCTATCCCCATTTGTTTGACCTTGACCAGATTCCGAGGACGGAATCTTCTTAAGGGGGTAGATGTGTAATGATGATACGCATATTGGATCCGTATCAAATAACTCTTATTCTCATAAGAATTGTATATTTTCAGCAAGACTTGAGCTCCCTCCAGGTTTTGGAGGGGAGATGCTTTTAGGTTTTGGAAGGGAGCTTCCCTCTAGGTTTTGGAAGGGAGCTGTCAGGTTTTGGCCGAGACACTTTCTGGCCGGGACACTTTTGGCCGAGAAGCTTTCTGACCGAGACACTTTTGGCCGAGAAGCTTTCTGGCCGAGACGCTTTTGGCCAAGACACTTTTGGCCGAGACGCTTTCTGACCGAGACACTTTCGACCGAGACGCTTTCTGGCCGAGACGCTTTTGGCCGAGACACTTTTGGCCGAGATGAAATGGGCAAGCACAAAATGTTGTACTACAAATGTACATTTGTACTACACTTTGCACTACTACATTTTGCCTATAAATAAAGACCATCTATTATCAAGAAAAGGGTTCTCAATCCTTTCACTCACTCTCACCACATGAAGCTCGGAGAGATTCACTTTCTCTCTCTTCATCATCCTCATCATCAAGTAGAGATCTACTCTCTCTCTCTGCATCATCTTCATCAAAGAAGAGATCTATTTCTACATTTTAGATACTAATTACTCAATCTAATTGAGTAGATTAGCCCATTCATTGTTTGGCGCCCTCATAATCCAAATTTCGAACAGGGTTTGCACAATTATTGGAGATTAAACAATGGATCGATCATTTTCCCCCAAATCAAGCACTCAAGTCTAATTCTCACAATCCAAAGTTGATTTAGGCTTGATCAAATGGCGCCATCCGTGAGACACGCCAACGAATACGTCATGTTTATTCACACCAGTGTTCTCATCAAAAAATCTGGTCAGACCTGCAAAATCTCATTTACTTTTTACTTTATAGTATAAAATATAAAATATATACATACACAGGGCAGATCTGAAATTTTTAAGAGGTGTGTTCCTATAAGACCCTGAATATCTCAATTTATTAAATCTATGGTTATACAGTTCTCCACAAAAATTTTAAATACATAATTTGCGTTAAAATGTTTGGCAATTTTCCGAATAAATCAAATCGAGATCAGCGATTTTCTGCAAATATCTGGATCTGTAATATTGGATTGGTATGTAAAGGTAAAATCATAGTTGACTGTGTATAGCTATATCCTACAGATAATATAAAAGTATATACAATTGAGTTAAGGTGGATAAACCTCCACCACATGATATCAATTATATACTGTCTTTTGTTTTTATTTAAAAGCAGTGATACACATAACATTACTATGAGTACAACTCATTAAGCCACGAGATAACATGAACTTGTTTAAGATAAGGCATGTCTAAATGCTTCAGATTCGTATTCTCTTACACTGTTACTATGATATTTCAAAATATTCAGATATATTACCCAATTTTCTATAGAATCGTGTCTGTTAATTAAATTTGGGGTACTTAAGAAAATGTCTTTTCCTCTCCCTACTTCCCCTTTCACCCCAATCTTTCCGGCAACCCACCGCCACCGCTCTAATCGACACCGCTCTAATCTCAACCGCCCAAACTTTCTTGCCACTGCATTCCAATCCAATTCCTTCAAAACACAATTTGATGACGATCTTGAGGAGGGTGAATGGATACCAGTTGAAAGAAAAAACAAAAATCGCTCCAATCAGCGACACAAATATGACTTTAATCGATCACTAATTCGCAATTATGGTAACCCTAATAGTTTCAAAAACACATTCAATGGCAAAACTCATCATAGTGCAACATATCCGAATAACATTCCTATCAACCCTAATCCCTAAACCTCAACAATCGACATCGTTTCAATCATGTTCTTCAATTACCCGATGCACTGGAAAGACAACGATATGAGGGTCTTCTTCAAAAGGTATGGCACCGTTAAAGATCTTTATGTTCCTAATAAACTTCTGAAAAATGGTAAACCTTTTGGATTTGTAAGATTTGAAGGTATCAAAGACGTAAATCACCTTCTAATACGACTTAACACAATCTACCTGAACGGCAATTGGCTGAGAGCCTACAAAGCCTTCGATCGAAACAATTCTTCCAATGTCAAGCAAACCAACCAAAGGAATCCACACCCCCAACCACAAAACCCACCAGCAACCCAGGAACAGGAACCGAAAATCAGAACCCAATATGTCCCTAAAACCCAAACCAACAACAATACAAATCCAACCCATAGCAATGCTTTTAGAGACAACAGGAGCTTCAATGAAGTGATTGACTCAAGCAGAAACCTCCCCAATACACTTGACAAACCTAGAGTAATCTGCATTGATGAAGAAGAAACAAACAAAGATGTATTAAAGTATGCTATCATGGGGGAAATAATCGACATAGATTTAATAGAGCAGTTCCCCACTTTGTGTGTAGCAGAAGGGTTAACCAAGTTCAATATCAAATATCTAGGTGGTTTGGATCTTTGTTTGATTTTCGATAATGAAGAAACCGTTACAAACATCTTGAATACACAAGACCATATTTTAAGGAATTGGTTAAAAAATATTCGTAGGATTGAAGACAAATGCTTTCAAACATCAAGATTAACGTGGTTGAACATCAAAGGTGTCCCGATTTCATGTTGGTCCGAGAAAAATTTTAAGAAAATTGCAGGGTGGTACGGTCCCACTTACGACTTCCATAATTGCTCCTTCAATGGTAATCAAAATTTGATTGTTGGTAGAGTTCTTGTAAAACTTTGGGGGGAATTTATGAATAAGATCGTTCAAATAAAAATTGGGAAAAAAATGTTCTACGTTCATATCTATGAAGATGCCAATAGTATAGTGGAGATTGAGATGGAAGAGGCAGATACCTCAGCTCACAATCTGACCCAAATTACAACTCAGATCACCAATTGGAGGATGAATTATCTGAAAACGAATCGGACTATGAAGATGAACCCTTATCACCGCCGGTTGAAGCCCTGCCAAAATTCACCGGTAGCGATGATTCCTCCAGGTATTTTGCCACGTCAGCAGATCACTTCAGCACCAATATTGACCTCGAAAATACACAAAAAATCAATGATAGCAATAATTATGTCAACGATACGGCAGAGTTGATTTCCAACACCGAGTCTAACGGTACTATCCCACAAAAATCCAAAATAGACGATTCCAATATCCTCGAAAGACACCAACACCTTGAAGAAATCTCGTCAATTAATGATTCTGGTAAGCTCCCAAAAACAGATAACCAAAAAATAAGCCCCGAATGTGTTAACCCAACTGGCCCAAACATTAGACTTCCAAGCCCAATCGCCAACCCAGCAAGCTTACCTCAAGACCCAATTAGCCCAACGCATTTAAACCCAATTGACTTGAGTCCATTATCCTCCCCTAAAGCAAACCCAACACCTGTAGTTCATACCGAACCTTCATTCAACCATCCCTCCCTATCTATTCAGATTCCCCAAGTAGAAAAAAATGACGATCCTCTTGGATTATCTAACTCTTGTTTCAACCTTAATTCTCCTTTACCTTCTGAAGGTATGAACAACTCAAATCCAGTTTTTGCTTTCAAGTCCAAACCCTCCAATAATAGATATAATCAGTCTGTAAATAGAAATGTAAAAGTGAGCGCTTGTAAAAAAGTAAAGAAGAATGCAGAGGAAGTTTCACATAAGAAAAGAAAAAGATATGAAGGCCAAACAGCATCTTCATCCTCAAATCTCCTCTGGTCCAATATAAGGAAGTGGAATGGTTCATCTAAACTACGTTACGCTAAAGCTCAAGCTAGATTACCTTCTAAAAAGCGTGACACCAAACCCATATCTAACTCAAATATATGCAGCAAAAAAAGACTTCTGTCTCTTTATCAGATAACTCCCTTAGTGTGAATCAAATTGGAATCACTCTCGGATTATCAAAAAGGAATGCCCAACAGTGACAGGTTTTTTCTATCGTGCTACCATATTTTAATTTTTAAAATGAAGATACTCTCTTTAAACATTAGAGGATTAGGTAAAGATGAAAAAGAAAAATTTAACTGGTTTAAAAAACTTTGCTTTCGTGAAAAACCGAATCTTATTGCTCTTCAAGAAACCAAACGCAAAAATTTTTCTGAAAAATGGATTCAAAGTATATGGGGAAATTCAAACTATAAATATTCTGTAAAAAATCCAAATGGTAAATCGGGCAGGTTAATAACGGTTTGGGATCCTTGTATTTTTTATGCTAACCAAGTTGTCGAACGTGAATCCTTGTATTTTCGATGGTGTAATGTGGCTAGTTCTAGGTGATTTTAATGAGGTGCGATTCTCTTCGGAAAGAAAAAACACCAAGTTCTGCGAACCAGAGCAGCCCGTTTTAACTCATTCATTAAAGATAACAATCTCTTTGATATCCCGTTGGGCGGAAGAATATACACTCGTATCAGCGATAATGGGAGCAAGTTCAGTAAACTAGATAGATTTCTTGTTTTGGAAAACTTCATCAACCAATGGCCGAATTCAAACGCTTTGGTACTTGATAAGAAATACACGGATCATTGTCCTATCTTATTAAAAGATGGCGAGGTCGATTTTGGTCCTAAACCCACGAAAGTGTTTGACGTTTGGCTGAACCAAAAGGAATCTCATGACGTCATTAAAAAAGCGTGGGATTTGGAAGTCAGGAGCACAAAACCTGATTGTATTTTTCGGGAAAAATTGAAAAATGTTAAGACTGGGCTTCGAAAATGGTATTCCACCTCACCTGGTAAAATCATCTCCTAAATCGAGGAGCTTACTAAAGTTGTAAATGAATGGGAAGTAAAAGCAGAACAAGCTGACCTCAACGAAGAACAGAGACTAGCTTGGTTGAAAGATCGTGATTGTCTTTTTCAAAAAGAGAAGACCCACAACGAAATGCTAAAAAAAAAAATCACGTTTCAAATGGGCATTGGAGGGAGACGAGAATAGTAAGTTTTTCCATTCGATAATCCGTAAAAGACAACATAATAATAACATACATGGGATTAATGTGGCGGGTCTATGGTCGTCTAACCCTTCGGAAATAAAAAAGGAAGCCCATAACTTTTTTTAAAAACTTTTCGAAAAAAAAGAAAAAGAAAATAATTTTGAACTAAATGACTGGAATGGACCTAGAATTGATCAAATCAAGGCTGAAAGTCTTGAATCTAGGTTTAGTGAATCTGAGGTTCTCGAAGCAATAAAGGGCTGTGGCAAAAACAAAGCCCCGGGTCCGAACGGGTTTAATTTTCTATTCTTCACAAAGTTTTGGGATATCATCAAAATTGATCTTTTGAAGGCTATTAATTGGTTTTGGGAATCAGGCTCTATTTCTAACGGTTGCAACACGTGCTTTATCACACTTATTTCTAAAGTGCACGACCCTTTAAACTTTTCTAACTTTAGACCCATTAGTCTCATTGGTAGCTATTATAAAATTCTCGCTAAAATACTTTCAAATAGAATTAGGAAAACCGTCCCGTGGCTAATAGGTGAGGAACAAAGCGCTTTTATTAGTGGTAGATATATCCTCGACAGTGTTTTAGTAGCACTTGAAACCATAGATGACTTAAAAGAGAAAAAACAAAAAAGTTTCATTTTTAAAGTTGATTTTGAAAAAGCCTTCGATTGTCTTGATTGGGATTTTCTTAAAAAGATCTTGGGCTTTATGGGTTTTGGAGAAAAATGGATCAAATGGATTAACGCTTGTCTTACTTCCACCTCTATCTCCGTGCTCATCAATGGTTCCCCAACGGAGCAATTTTTTCCGGAAAGAGGTGTAAGACAAGGAGACCCGCTCTCTCCTTTCCTTTTCATTATCGCTAGTGAAGGACTAAACTATCTCCTTAATTTGGCAATAAAGAAAAAACTAATAAGTGGTGTTGAGGTTGGTCGTGATAAAGTGGTAGTTTCCCATTTATAATATGCCGATGATACAATTATTTTTGGTAAATGGAATAAATTGGAAGTGAGAAACACCCTAAAAATTTTAAAATGTTTTGAAGACCTCTCGGGTCTAAAAATCAACCTAAACAAAAGTTGTGCTTACGGGATTGGAACCTCAAAAGATGAATTAAGTTTATTAGCCTCTTGGTTTGGATGCAAGGAGGGTTCCTTTCCTTTTAATTATCTCGGGCTCCCGATAGGTGAAAACCTAAAATCACATAAAAGTTGGAAACCTGTTTTCGATAAATTCAAGAACCGCCTATCGGATTGGAAAGCGAAATCCATCTCTTTTGGAGGAAGACTCACTTTAATCAAATCGGTCTTAAGTGGTCTTCCTCTATATTACTTCTCGCTTTTCAAAGCCCCACTTGGTGTCATCAAAGAATTGGAAGGTTTGCGTCGTGATTTTTTTTGGGGGGGGGGGGGGGGGGGGGGTTCCTTTGACCAAAAGAAAATGGTGTGGGTTAATTGGAACAAAATCTTGCTACCCTATGAATATGGCCGTTTAAATGTCGGATCTCTAAAAATCAAAAATCTCGCTTTACTAATAAAATGGTGGTGGAAGTTTCTTAATTTTAACAACTCTTTTTGGGCTAAAATTATTAAAAGTGTGTATGGAAAAGATGGGGGTTTGGGTTGCATTTCACAACTTCCTAACAACGGGAATAAAACACTCTCCGGAAGAACTTGGTTCAATATTATAAATGTTGAAAACACCCTAACTAAGTTAGGGTGTGATATCTCTAAAGCGTTTGTTAAGGTTATAGGTCAGGGAATGGAGACAAGCTTTTGGAACGAACCATGGTGTGGAGGTGTTTGCTTTCGTACTGCTTTTCCAAGATTATACAGATTGGATCTCAACAAAAATTGTTTGGTCGCTGAAAGAGTCAAATGGACTGAGGATTCCGTCGAATTTAACTGGGAGTGGAGCGGTGACCCGAAATGGAGAGCTGTCAGCGAGTTAACAAATCTCACTGAAAAACTATCAAACTATGTACCTTCGGGAAAAATAAAAGACGAATGGAAATGGATGTATCATAACAGCGGAATTTTTTCTACCAAATTCCTTACGAAAATCATCGGGGAAGTGTCTGTTGCTTCCCGAGCCACTACCGAACCTACCATTCTTAATCCTTTTTTACCCCAAAAGGTTAGTATTTTCATATGGAGAGCATCACAAAATAAACTGCCTGTCCGAACCGAACTTGACAAACGTGGCGTCGATCTTTATTCTACTAGATGTCCGGTATGCGACGATGATATCGAGACACTTCATCATTCTATCATATCTTGTAATGTCGCTAAAGATGTTTGGGAAAAGATTCGAAAGTGGTGGCGTCTTGACCACCTTCTTATTAATGACATCTCTGACTTATCAAAAGCTACTAACCCGAAATTCAAAAACCCACTCGTTGCTTCTATTTGGCAGGCGGTTGTATGGGTTTCGAGTTATTTTCTTTGGAAAAACCGAAACGATCATGTTTTTGGAAATAAGCCTCCTAGCCCTTCAAAGATTCTAGCCGATATACAATCGAGAAGCTTTGAATGGATCAATTGTCGTGCAAAGAAGGTGTGTATTGAATGGCTAAGCTGGTTCACAGATCCATTAGCCTCTGTTTTAAGTGCTAATTCAAGAGAAGGAATTGGTTAAAATGTAGGTTTTTGCTCATATCCTTAATTGTCTATATGGCTATGAATCTAAGTGGGTGGTTTTAATCTTGCTTTGTCGCCGATGTTTTGGCACTGAAATTTCTTTCTCTACCCGGCTTGAATCCTCAAGTTGTATTCTAGTCATGTGGGCTTTTTTGAGTATGAGCATTTTTTTTCCGACTTTGGCACCCCTCGAGTTTCTTATTCGCATTTGTATAGCGTTTTCTCGTTTCTTTTCACGTTTAGTGATTTCGATAGGTTGTAAATGAGGCCTTTAAGGCTACCTGTATGTATCTCTTTATTTAATTTTTTAATAAAAGTTTGGCTTTTCAAAAAAAAAAAAAAAAAAAAAAAAAAAAAAAATGTTGGCGGTTCATAAATTTTTTGACATTTGTGAATTTTTATGATACAATATCTATGATCTTCAATTTACAAGATCTAATGCATAAAGTACAAATAAGAGACAAATTCTCAACTTCTATCAAGTACTCTGTATTTGCTATCATTGCTCACTTTCATTATAACTTACCGAATTGAATATATGCATGTTCGCGAGTTATGCCAAATACTGAGCTCCGGTCACCATAAGCCAGAAGTCAGGTGACGCAAAGTCACAGAGCAGAAAGCATCACGTTTCCATCTCCAAGAGTTTAAAATAAAACAATGGAGAAGCAACACTCATTACACAAATGAGTACAAGATCTTGTTTACAGAGCCATCAATTTTCGTCTTGAACTATGACGCTGTCTACCAAAAATCTGCTACCGCTTACGGATCCACTCCGTGAAAAATAATGCATATAATTGGTTCCGGATACCGGAACCACAAACAGCCGGAGACCTTCTACGTTCAACCGTTCACATTACAAAATTATCTCCCGGCTAATGTTACGACAACATTACCGGCTACCGGCTAATGTTACGAAAACATTACAGAAAACCCCCGGTTGATAATCTTTCAGATACCAGATATAAAAGGCTATCGGATATACACTCACTTCGAGGACACCAAATACCGGTATGAATACAGCATATTGAACTAACGTTTATAACGATATCCGTTTCACGGCTCTATACAAATGGCTGCCGGCACCGGCATGTCACGTTAAAAGCTGAGCTAACAAGTTCAAATGCAAAGTTTTAATCGAAACAAAGACAGGTTGGCGACGTTTTCATATAACTCGCGATATGCCACCAGCACGAATCAATAACAGTAAAAACGTGCTATAGTATAATGGTTAGATTAGTCACGATCTAACTTCCGGATACCCGTATCCGGGTATTAATTTTGGTTGGCATTCTATGATGGGCGAGTTTTGCGCTCTACGAATGGCCCTCCGGCAATCAAGTTATCCGTTACCGATCACCGTTGCAAGGACGCATGATGGACATCAACACAATATAATTCTTAATCAACTTGATCAATGAAAAAGAATTCTGAGCAACAGGGCATGCTCATCACACATATGTTTTCGAACTTGACACATGGTTCCCGAATGAACAATTATTTGCTTGAAAGCTCCAACATAAGAATCATAATCCGGCATGGTGAATCTGCCTCTTCAAAGAAGTATTCAGATTCCCCTATTAATACTTTCATATTCGAACTAGTCAGCTTTCGAGCCCGTCGGTCGTTAAGACAGTCAACAATGAAGACGGAAAGTCTCTGTGGACCGCTTAAGTGCCGGACCTTTGTGGACCGCTTAAGTGGTGTTTCTGAATACAAGAATAAGCTTCAATAGTACATTTTGTGCCGGACTGGATTCAAGTCAGATAAAGTCAATACCCGATAGCTTCCTGCCGGCTAGGCTTCCTGATATAATTTATGACTGGGAACGGATAAAACTTTTGACCAGTCTAGCGTTATGATTCTCCGGCTACTGGATTCAGAACAAATTTTATTTCTGTTATGTCGTACATGGCGGTGATACCGATACTGGGAGACAAATCAAACAATGTAAAACGCTTCTGATCATGCTTAAATGTTTGTAAAAACTAGACGCATGGTCTTATGTTCCGGGTACTATCACATTCACTGACTGGTAATAGCCGTTCAAAGGGACGAAGACCGAAGCTAATTAAAATGCAACATAAATTTCGTGCACCGAATTACCCAAACTGCCAATTCATTGCTCCATCCGACAAAAAGGTTGCAACCAGGACATGTTTACATTCAACAACTGGTTAATAAATCTATGCGTCTAAAGCATGCAACGCCTGACAAACTGGCAACCGGTTAAAGACCTGTTCACGCAATTTGAATATGCCGGATGTAATAGATAAATTATATTTTCGTGCTCAGTGCCTGCCATACTCAAGATAATGTACTCGTGTACCAAACTCATGCACATTTCGGCCACCATCCTTCGTGCTCATCATCTTTACACAACGACATAGCATGTGCTCGTCCTAGAGGTTATATTCTGCGATCAAGGCACATACTTATCTTTTAAATGGAAAAAAACATCATTAAAGTTGGAAACAGGTTCCAGTACCCATTGCCGGTACTCATTTCCGGCATTCGTTGTCGGTATTCATTGCCGGTATCCGTTACCGGTACCCATCACTAGCATCCGTTACCGGTACCCATCGTCGGTATCCTTTGTCGATACCCATCGTTGGCATCAGTTTTCGGTACCCTTTGCCGGTGTCTGTCGATGTTACTCATTTCCGGCATCTATTTCCGATGTTCATTCACCTTTCTATCAGGGTCGATATGCAAGTCATATAGAAGAAGAAGAAGAAGAATGGTGTATCCTATCGTATACACACATAAAAGGCATAATGGTTGCATAAAAGTAGCATCAGGAAGGCTGGAAACAACAGTTCTGTGAAGTTTTCCGTTCAGCGTTCTCCACTGTACAGGCTGCTCCGTTATGCGTAAGCCCTGAAGGCCGCCTAGCGCATAAGCCCTGGCCGGAGAACGCCACCTTCAGCGTAGATTTCGGATCACAAGTAACAGAACGTATCATCATCTGACACGTGTCCCCAAGCAATCTGGTGGATCTGACACTATAAATAGACCCCTTGGGTCGTCATTTTACACAGTTCAGATATTCTGACAACTTTGAGAGCTGAGACTTCACTTCTCTTTCTCTCTCTACTTTCTCTCACTAGAAGTCATTCGGCTAGCACTTTTACGCTCTGCAGACGACAGATTGATTAAGCCACCCCACAAGTTTCTATACTTGTGAACCGGGTCTGCAGGGATTATTTCCCGAGGGTAAAAATCAATCGGCAACACTCCGCCCTCCTAAAGCTAGATTACTTCTAGTATCTTGTTGACACACTAAGCCTTACCTCATAAGGAAATAGGTGTTAACAATGGCGCCATCCACTAATGCAAAGAACACACGAAACGGAAAAGGACCAAAAACAACTGAAGCTACATTTGTACTTGAAGCAGTTAACAATCCATCAACTGATGACATGATAACTGTTGAAGATGTACCCGTTCAGCCACTAGATGGTACGATTGAAGAAACAGTTGCTGAAACTGCAGAAAGGCTTAAACATTTGGCAACTAATTCAGAGAAAAGGCCAGTAATCGAAGAAACGACAGCCAAAAGTGTAGAAAGACTTTCAAATTTTGTTACTAATACAGAGCGACGACCATTGATGCAACCACGGCGATGTCCATCATTTATACCTCTTCGGCGGATGGCGGATGGCAGAGACAAGTAAATGATGAAAAGGCAATCTATATCAAAATACAAGTTATCCAGGCTACTCGACAAGCTGGGCAGTCTTATTGATGATTCTGGGGATGATAACGACCTGAGCTATGATAATAATGACTCTGATGATGAAATTGACAAAGATGAGTTCATGTCAGAGAAGCAGGCAGTGTTGCTATTAAATGACATTCTTAAGCAGACAGCTCCGGCAAAATATAAGCAACGCTTAGCGCAGCCCGCCGTCCGTGTTGTGGCCGTGGACAATTTCTTTACCCTCATTACTGGAGAGCAAGCCACCAAGCCACCAACCATGGCAGAATCTACACAGTGTTTCATTGATCGAATTGCTAATTATCCATTGCCCATAAATCTTGCTATACCAACAATTAGAGTTTATGATGGCACAACGGATCCGGAAGATTTTCTGACTATGTTTGAAGGTGTTATGAGGTTGCAGCATTGGGAGGATGAAACTGCGTGCCATATGTTTCCTATGGTATTGCAGAAAATGGCACGCGAATGGTTTGCTAGTTTGCCACCAAGGAGTATTACTAGTTTTCTTGATTTGAGAGCAAAATTTGTAATACAATACCAAAATCTACGGAGCTGTACTCTGACACATCTTGATGCACACGAGATCACAATGCATCATAACGAATCTTTGAGCAAATTTATGAAGCGTTATACACTTGAAGCACAGAAGATTCCTGATTGTCCAGAATCACAGCTTGTATCTGGTTTCATTTTCTGTTTGGACCAGCGACGTTTTAGTGCACTTGTTCATGCATTACGGTATGACTTGCCAAAACCGTTGCATCAGGCGTTGGAGGTTGCACAGAGGCATGTTCGAGCTGGTGAGCGTGGGTTGAACAAGTTTGATACTGGCAGTAGTAGCAAGCCGCACAACGGAGGACGGTATTTTGACAGAAATCAGAGAAGGAATGACAATTCAAATGGAGGATGGAGAGGAAACAATCACCCTAATGATTTTCACCACAACAGAAGGCCAATAGAAAGGCACCCGTTGATTATGGCGCTTACCAAAACTCCGAAAGAGATCCTCTTCACTGAACCAATTCGGACCACTTTCAATGCTCCAGCACCTATGGAAGAAAGGGAGGGTCCAAAGAGTGAGTTGTGGTGCGATTTTCATGAGGCATGGGGCCATGATACGGACAATTGCAAATCTTTAATGAGGGAAATCATAGCGAAAATCAAGGCAGGAGAACTGAATCATTTGTTGCCTGGAAAACAGTACAGGAGAAATGATCCTCGCAGGAAATTTGCGTGGCAAAAGAATGATGGTAACAGAGGATGCCGTGGAGAGAACAGAAGAGAGCAACATGGTGGAAGAGATAATCGGAACCAACCGCAGTACGGAGACCGGATCACAGAGCGCGAAACAACTCCAGAAGTTGTAATCAGGATGGTTTGGATCAACCATAGTTATTATGCAGAAGGTGAATCATCAAATAGCAATTTGGACAGCTGGAGATATGCTCCAATTATCTTTCAGCCAATTCAGAATTGGGCGTTGTCCATCCAACCAGTGATCATTTCAGCAGAGATAGCAAATAAGTTTGTCAACTGTATCTACACAGATACGGGAAGTGAAGCTGACATCATTTACTGGCATTGCTTGAAGACTTTTCCAAGCCATGTGCAGAGCAGAGCTAGACAAACGAGGTTGAAAGTTTCTAGATTAACGGGAGCACCGGTAAATGCCATGGGGCAGATTCGTTTGGAAGTTGTTATGGGCACATTCCCATTGTTGAGAACAGAAACAATTGATTTCACAATCATAGATGGAAATTCTCGGTTTAACGTCCTTTTTGGAAGGGCAGTGTTGGCTAAATTCGGAGCAATAACATCGACAGCTCATGCAGAGATCAGGTTCCCAACTCCTAATGGAGTAGCCGCCATACATTCACAGTATGTGGCACCAGCTAGGGAGAGATCCACATTTGTGAACTTACTAAAAGGCAACGTAAACTGGAGAAAGCATGATCGGTTGTTTAGTGATGATGAAGTTCAGGAGTTTTTCATTCCATAATCAAGTGTGTAGGCCGGATAGCGCTGGGCGCTCGGCGTGTGAAGAAGCAAATCTCAGCATGTTATCAAGAGCAAAAGTTTATTATCAGAGCAGTTTTTTAGCATTTTTATGAAGACATTGCCTTTTACAATCATTGTATTCATGCCAAAATACACATGTTTGGCATTTGAAGAAAATATTTTCGCATTATATGAAGAGCAACTTTATCAATTTACTGTGAACCATTGTGGTTATTTTACAGTGCATATGTTAGCAATTGCATACATTAAACATTCATGGCGTACTAATTAGGCTTGATCCACCTAAATTCGTCATCAATCGTTTATGTACTGCACAGTACCGAACAATAAATTTTATATTTTTCTTAAACAAAGTGCGGCCCGTGACAAATGTAAAACATTACATTTATAACCTGCCCACAGAAGGAGTGTATTTTTAAAATACCTCCGATGACGGAAGCTTTTGTGCCGGCCAGTAAAGGCACAATGTGACAACCCGGAAAATTCCAACCAAATTTAAACTGTAATCTTTATATGTTTCCGACACAATAAGCAATATTTGTTAAGTTAAATTTCAAGAATTTTAAACTATGTTCATACATTCATTCAACCTCGACCAGGTTCCAATGATTCACGAACCATTAAACGAATATGATTATATATGTATATGTGTATATATATTATAACTTGAAACGTAAACAAAATATTAGATTAAATACTTTATATGATTGTATCTGTTTCAAAATGTTTATCAATGGAATTAGAAGATAAGATCAAATGATTGAATAATCAGATATATTGAATTATGATTACAAGTCTCTGTTGAAAGGCCCACGTTGATTTGAGAAATCTTTCCATTTTAACAATATTCGGAAAATGGTAAAGTGATTTATAAATAAGAACAAATTGTCAATCATTGAGAACTAGACAAAGGATAGTGGAAGATTGAATCTCATAAAGACTCGATTGATCTATTTAGTTTCAAACGTACAGAAACGTTTTCAGTTTAAAAAGAACTGTATTATTAAAATGTATATAACTTTTATAAATATATAGAACCACTTTTGACAACTCATTACTTAACTAGTATGATAAAGATAACGATATTTATATTTTATTTTATTAAATATATATAACGATTTAAATTAATATTATATATATTTATACGCGTATTATACGTACATAGTTTTATACTTTTACTATACTTAAACTTTACCTTTACTTTATTTTTACTTTACTTTAACTTTAATAATTCACTTTAATAATTCATACTTTAATAATTCATACTTTAATAATTCACTTTAATAATTCATACTTTAATAATTCACTTTAATAATTCATACTTTAATAATTCACTTTAATAATTCATACTTTAATAATTCACTTTAATAATTCATACTTTAATAATTCACTTTAATAATTCAAAAATCTATTATAAATAGAATTCAATAGGTTTCATTATTTCACAGAAACTTGAAAATATTTTTCTCTAAACTCTCTCAATCGATTTACATATATATATTTACTCCGTATTATTTCAAGATATTGTTAGTATACATAAAATATTACGACGGAGTGCTGTCCGAGTGATTTCGAAATTGTTTTTCGAGTGGGATAGGATTAAGGAAATTATGGGTTATAGCTATGGAGGTGATTGAGTATGGTTCATGGGTATGCTCGTGAGGTCAATATAGTGTTTATCATTTCTGTTGCGTCTACGTACCTTTCCTGCAATATTGAATCTCAATATTGATACGTGAGTACTCATAATTTAACTTTTACATACTAATAGTGTATCCCTGACTAGTGCTCGAGTATTTAGGATTATGCATGCTTGTACTTTTGATATTGTCCTTAGACAGGTTAGGTTGAATCTTGATTTAGTTACACTTGAGGTTGAGATAAGGTATAAGATATGCATGTCCTTGGAAAGCTAGCGAAAAATTAAGAACTTTTCCTTTAGATATCGAATGGTTTCGATGAACGGATTAGAAGTTATAATCAATTGAATTTTTGATATTTTTATGAAAAATGATTATTATTATCGTCATTTTTATCGTTGTTCTAGTTTTATCTTATTATTATCATTATTATTATCTTTATCAATAAAAGGGATTTATCATTAAAAATTGTTATTTTTTTTATTACTATCGTTATTATCGTTAAAGTTATAATTAGTATTATTATTATTATCTAATTATTATTATTATTATTATTATTATTATTATTATTATTATTGGTATTATTAATATATATATCATTATTTAAAAATGGTTATTGTTATTGTTATTATTATTATTATTATTACTATATTATCATTAAGATAATTATTAGTATTATCGTTAATAATGTTATAGTAACTATCATTATTAATATTAGTGTAATTAAAACAAATATTTGTAACACCTAATTATTTTGATTACTATTATTATCATTATTATGAACACGATATAAAAGGCGATTAAAAGCTATTAAACGAAACGATTAGGAAATAATGGGTAAGAGTATCATGATGAAATTAAAATATTATAAGATATTGATTTAGATAAAATTATCGTTCTTATTATTTTTATCAATACTATTATTATTAAAAGTATCGTTAGTATTAAAACTATCATTTTAACAAAAATTATCATTTTAATAGAAATGTCATTGTTACTATAAAATATCATTGTTATTATTATTATTTTAAATAGAATTATTATTTTAAAGATAATATTAAAAATTATCGTAAATATTAAAGTTATCATAATTAGAATTATCGTTTTATCATAATGTCATCTTAGTAATTATAAATATTGATATTTTTATAATAATAATTATTATTTCAAAATAATACAACTTTTACTTACTATCATTATAGATATTATTTTATCAAATAAATATGTGATACAAACATATTTTACTACGTGTAATAACTTACTTTAATAATACCTATCATATTATCTTTATAATATTAAATGAACCCTATAAAATTTTATTACTTAATATATATAAAAGTATATTTTATTATATAAATTTAATATAAAATTTTATTTATTAATAAATAAATTATATTATTTACTCTAATAAATCTTTTAAAAATATTTAAAAATGTAAAACGACGATATTTAAACTATATATTAATCATGTATAGATTTTTGGAAATTATTTTGAGTCAAATTTACTTTTGTTGACTTTTGCATATTAGTCTCGAACATTAGGATTGTGGTACACTATGACTTAACCTAATTTGTTAGACAAATATTGACCAACACATAAATATATATAATTAATTTAGGTTCGTGAATCCGAGGCCAACCTTGCACTTGTTCAATGACGTTATATGTATTTTTACTACGAAATACAGTATGGTGAGTTTCAATACTCCCTTTTTAAATGCTTTTGCAATATATATTTTTGGGACTGAGAATGCATGCGCTTTTATAAATGTTTTACGAAATAGACACAAGTAATTGAAACTACATTCTATGGTTGAATTATCGAAATTGAATATGTCCCTTTTTATTAAAGTCTGGTAATCTAAGAATTAGGGAACAGACACCCTAATTGACGCGAATCCTAAAGATAGATCTATTGGGCCTAACAAACCCCATCCAAAGTACCGGATGCTTTAGTACTTCGAAATTTATATCATGTCCGAAGGAGGATCCCGGAATGATAGGGGATATTCTTATATGTATCTAGTTAATGTCGGTTACCAGGTGTTCACCATATGAATGATTATTTTTGTCTCTATGCATGGGACGTATATTTATGAGAACTGAAAATGAAATTCTTGTGGTCTATTAAAATGATGGAAATAAATGATTATGATAAACTAATGAACTCACCAACCTTTTGGTTGACACTTTAAAGCATGTTTATTCTCAGGTGTTAAAGAAATCTTTCACTGTGCATTTGCTCATTTTAAAGATATTACTTGGAGTCTTTCATAGCATATTTCGAAGAACGTTGCATTCGAGTCATTGAGTTCATCAAAGATTATTATTAAATCAATTTATAGTTGGATAGTGGATATTATGAAATGGTATGCATGCCTGTCAATTTTCGATGTAAAGAAAGATTGTCTTTTAAAAACGAATGCAATGTTTGTAAAATGTATCATATAGAGGTCAAATACCTCGCAATGTAATCAACTATTGTGAATCATTTATAATGTATATGAACGGGTCCTTTCAGTTGGTATCAGAGCGGTGGTCTTAGCAAACCAGGTCTGCATTAGTGTGTCTAACTGATAAGTCGATAGGATGCATTAGTGAGTCTGGACTTCGACCGTGTCTGCATGTCAAAAGTTATGCTTATCATTTTGTGTCAAAAATTAACCACTTATCATCCTCAGGAAATTACCTGTTTATCATTTTTAGTCTAAGACACGTCTTGCTGCATTGATTGCATGAATAGTGTATAGACAAAAATTCATATCTTAGCATATCTGCTAAATCATATCTTATTGTATCTGTTACTTTAAACTTTGCCTGACATATCCCGCAAAGTCCTCCGTAATCTACGAAATCTTTTGATCTATATATATATATATATATATATATATATATATATACATATATATCTATGTATATGTATACATATATATCTATACACACATATATATACACATATATATATATATGTATATATATATATATACATATATATATATATACATATTATATGTAATTAGAATACCATCCGTTAGCCAAAATCATTTCATATCGGAAAAAAAAATCCTTTATCCAATCGACCGAAATGGAATTCGTCATCAGTTCAAGTCACTCAGATTTCTAAATGGAATCCCATTCAAGCTCCGAAAGCAGTGTGACCGGAATAGATCAACCAATCAGTCATCACCTATTCTGAATGAATTGGGGATGGGTTCGTAGCCTCCTCAATCATTGGAGACAAGAAGAAGGTGATCCCTTCCATCCACCACATTGCCCTCTTGACGAAGAACCTAAAGCACTTACCGGTGAACCTGTTCGAAATACCATATTCTCGCTCATTTTCAGAGTATCTCGTCACGATTATATATTACATCAAATTTTAGATTTTATTTATCCGCTCGTTCGAACTGAAAATCACCCCCGGTGTAATAGAAGAAGTCAACAAGCTTCGCACTCGGGTAGTGGCTTTGGAGAATATGGTGCAGAGATTACAAACACCAGCAACAGCATCAGCAGCATAACCAGTACCACCATCATCAACGCCAATAGTACCATTACCACCTCCAACCACAACCGCGTCGTAAACCTCAACTTCACAATCTGTCCCATGAGCATCAACATCATACGCACCATAGATACCAAGGAGTACCAACAACAATAACTGACGAAGTATTAATTCATAACTTCATTAGAGAAACATTCCGCGGCGATTATGTAATCTCTAAAGTCTTAGAGATTATCTAATCTAGCCCTAACCATAAATCAGTTAAGCGAACCAAAATGATAAAAGGAAGAGTAGAAACCCTGACAAAAATGGTGTGTGATTAACAAGATAAACTTGCTTTACCAACAACATCAATAGTACCGTCAGTGTTACCAGCATCGTCAGTACAGTCAACATCCGAATCAACAACACCGATAACATCACAAACTCCGTCAGTTCAAGAATCACTGTGGACATCATTACAAATCAATAACGTGTATATTGTATCAACGAGTTATGAAGAATTAACTCATTCCCTCTGAAGAAATTATATGTATATTATATATATATATATATATATATATATATATATATATATATATATATATATATATATTGAAATAAATCTTTCCGTGCTAAGCTATTGTGTGTGAATCTTAACTACTAGGTTAATTCATATTACAAATATGCAATAATGTACGTCCTTCGGCCGCAACTTAACCAGCGTTAACTACAATCTCTGTCGCAATTCAACAAATTCCAATTCATAATAAATCAAGTATATATTTGATTTTACACTTTCATCATCGATGTACCCGAAACTTTTCAGATAACATCATTCGTACTTTGCGAAATTCACAAGAATTCCACGAACTGAACATCATACATCAACAAATAACGAAGTATTGATTCATAATTTCAATGTCATTAAAGAAATACTGCGTAAAAGTTATGTACTTTTTAAAGCCTTTAGGGATTATTCAATTCTAGTTTCAACCGTAAATCAAATGAGTTTAATTTAACATTAACTCATTAAATCTATGTTACATCTGAAGAAATATACATATATATATTTTCATAAAGACTGTAATAAAATTCTTTTGTACAAAATATTAATTGTGAAAATTTTTTTTTAACGGGTAGGTAATACCCGAGAGATATATAAATTCACAAATAATATGTTACATTTTTCTAATCTGATTCAGCAAATCATCCATTATACTCCCTACTTTCACAACAATATACATTCTTTTATAGAAATCAAAACAACCATACTCATTCAAAATTTAATTACATATTCTGATTTTGAAATCTCAAAATTCAACTCGAGATATGACCAAAATCATCATTCTTAGATCCTTACATCTTTCACAAGCTATATTTTGACTTCAAAACTGTGTTAGAACATCAAATGTATGTTAACGATTACAATCTGTGTTCAAACCCTTCAAAAATTTCTGAAGACACTTCGAATGATGAGCAATCGAGATGATGATCCAACCACATGTTACCCACAGTTATGTACTCGAAAAACTCTTGAAACCAAAGTAAAAGTTTAAACAACGTATCCTCGTCAGATTCTTTGGCATTTATTAGCAAAAATAACTTTGCGACTTCTATTCAAAGTAGCCAGTTTTGTCACAGCTCCAGCAAGTCAACTTCGACTTTTCAGTCAGACTAACTTTATTATAACCTTGAGATATACACCATCGTTACCAGGGAACCTTTTACATTCCACCACATTATTAGCAGATGTACCAACAACTTCATTACCCTTTGACTTTAGCCTCTCCAAAAAGTCATTATAATTATTTATTGAAACCCCATCATTTACTTATTCGCATCTTGTAATGAGAATTGCCATACGAATCATTGGGAATTAGCAATTAGTATTTTGAAATCTCGCAGCATGTCTACGCCAACAGTTATATGTGTATATATAACGTCTATCTTCTGGACTTAATTTGAATGTGAAGTTTCTGAAAAACACTCCGAACTACGAATTGGTTCTCCGAAAATGGAAAAAATACTGATGAAGCAGCGAAAACTATAAACGACTTTAAACGGTAAAAGCTGGATGATAATGATGAAGTGTGCTGGCAAAGCGCAGAAAAAAAGAAGTTTTGGAACTGGAAAACGGATTGAGCAAAGTAGGAAGGAGGCTGTGGACAAATTACAAAGACTGAACCTGACTTCAAAGGATCCAAATGATTCAGTACCTGCTGAAGTCATTAACGAATACCTTGCTCCTGACTCTAAACCCCTGTGAACAATATTCTTCATCATCTTCTGATATTAGAAATTCTAAAATATCATCATATCTTTCATTATAAATATCCTCTATATTTCTGAAGATATTTTCTTAATTTTTCTTATTTGAAATCATTTACCTCTTCGCGCTATCTGTATTACATCATAAACGAAACTATTTTAGTTTCTAAATTCTGAAACATTCAAGTTTAAAATAGGAATATTTTGAAGTAGTGTTGGGAATTGAAGCATGAATTAGTATAATATAATGACACTTGATCAACGTGATTATATTACAGTAAGTCATGCTGAGTTTCTAAATGGAACGTGATGATTCACAGATCATAACATCATCATGTGCCATGCTATACGACTCTTGTATTCTATTTAACCTTTAAAATATCAAGAAAATATTTCTTGATGATTCGGCCTTTTCCAAGGTATTCTAGTAATTTGACAAGTCAAGATCGTGTCATCACAATTTCCTTCCTAGAACATTTTCGAAATTCATATCTGTGAATTCTGAACCATTACAAGCGGTGCTTAATCACAAGAAGAAGAAACGAAAGGACAAAACTCCAAAATAGAAATTGGGGTATAAATTGCCACAAATAAAAGAGAGCATTAACTGTGAATGATAATGATTATAGAAGACAGAAGCAGAGACTTTGAAATATAAGGGAACATATAAAGCCCAACGATAAACCAGAAATTATAAACCATATATATCGATGCATATAGCAATATAAAGACACGGGAGAACTAGAAACACTATAAACCCAAGAGTATAGTAGAAGTAAATAGATTCTTCTGGCGGTAGATGAAAAAGAAGAATGACCGATATGAAAGTTAGAAGTATATCGAGAATCAGAACTGGATGGAGCATATTGATGAATACTTTAAAATATGAGTTGAGGGGGAAAGATGAAAGGTGATGAAACATGGCTAGGAACTTAGAAATCAACAGATTTAACTCACACAATGGCGGAATAAGTGAATCAAACCCTCTAGTGAATAGATTAAGTTTTTTTTTGATTAATTTAGTCAAACCACAACTAAATCAAGTGTGATTAGATCAACACCTAGAGCTATTATTCACCACCTGGGTGATTTGGACTGAGAGAGAATCGGAGGAGCTCACTAGATCTGAGTGTGTGTAACAAATGAGAGGCTTAACCTAAAATGAAGAACATAAGATTTTATATACCCCTGCTGTTGACTCACCCATACGATTCATTCATCACACGTACGAGTTGGCTTCATCAGCCGTACGGGTGATCACTCACTCGTGTCTTCTCATTTAGATTGTAATTGTGACTTAGCTCAGCATCAACCGTGTATATGAGCCTGTCAGCCGTACTAGTGAGGCTTCACTCGTACGTCTGACTAAGTCTAACATAGTCAAACATCTAAATCTCGTTCCTGCAGTTCCTGTAACCACATACAAACACGGATAGGATAATAACGAGCAATCATGGTGGCCTGTAAACTGTTGTACCTACAATGGACGTGGGTAGATGTCTAGGGACTTGCATAAAATGCATCAACAGAAGGTGTGAGTTTTAAGGAAATGAAGGAGGTGAATTTATAAGAAAATCTCTGACAGAACAATTAAAATGGACGATCGCATTTAAAGCGGATCCTAATTCCCTTGATTACCGGAGAGTCAAATCTTATTAAGAAGATTTTCTTCAAATCCCTTGAAATCTGGGAATCAATCATATCTACGTCAAATGATAAGAAGAATCTACACTTACTCATTTCACTCTTCTATGTTAGCTTCATTCGTACTCTTCATATAAATGGATTGTTTATCCAAATTATTCGCTGATGATAAAACTATAATTTTCAGCCCGTATGCATCATGAAAACATACTTATTATCATTCACGACCTTTCCACTCAAATTTCGGGACGAAATTTCTTTAACGGGTAGGTACTGTGACAACCCGGAAATTTCCAACCAAATTTAAACTTTAATCTTTATATGTTTCCGACATAATAAGCAATATTTGTTAAGTTAAATTTCAAAAATTTTAAACTATGTTCATACATTCATTCAACCTCGACCAAGTTCCAATGATTCACGAACCATTAAACGAATATGATTATATATGTATATGTGTATATATATTATAACTTGAAACGTAAACAAAATATTAGATTAAATACTTTATATGATTGTATCTGTTTCAAAATGTTTATCAATGGAATTAGAAGATAAGATCAAATGATTGAATTATCAGATATATTGAATTATGATTACAAGTCTCTGTTGAAAGGCCCACGTTGATTTGAGAAATCTTTCCATTTTAACAATATTCGGAAAATGGCAAAGTGATTTATAAATAAGAACAAATTATCAATCATTGAGAACTAGACAAAGGATAGTGGAAGATTGAATCTCATAAAGACTCGATTGATCTATTTAGTTTCAAACGTACAAAAACGTTTTTAGTTTAAAAAGAACTGTATTATTTAAACGTATATAACTTTTATAAATATATAGAACCACTTTTGACAACTCATTACTTAACTAGTATGATAAAGATAACGATATTTATATTTTATTTTATTAAATATATATAACGATTTAAATTAATATTATATATATTTATATGCGTATTATACGTACATAGTTTTATACTTTTACTATACTTAAACTTTACCTTTACTTTATTTTTACTTTACTTTAACTGTAATAATTCACTTTAATAATTCATACTTTAATAATTCATACTTTAATAATTCATACTTTAATAATTCACTTTAATAATTCATACTTTAATAATTCACTTTAATAATTCATACTTTAATAATTCACTTTAATAATTCATACTTTAATAATATACTTTAATAATTCACTTTAATAATTCACTTTAATAATTCAAAAATCTATTATAAATAGAATTCAATAGGTTTCATTATTTCATAGAAACTTGAAAATATTTTTCTCTAAACTCTCTCAATCGATTTACATATATATATATTTACTCCGTATTATTTCAAGATATTATTAGTATACATAAAATATTACGACGGAGTGCTGTCCGAGTAATTTCGAAATTGTTTTTCGAGTGGGATAGGATTAATGAAATTATGGGTTATAGCTATGGAGGTGATTGAGTATGGTTCATGGGTATGCTCGTGAGGTCAATATAGTGTTTATCATTTCCGTTGCCTCTACGTACCTTTCCTGCAATATTGAATCTCAATATTGATACGTGAGTACTCATAATTTAACTTTTACATACTAATAGTGTATCCCTGACTAGTGCTCGAGTATTTAGGATTATGCATGCTTGTACTTTTGATATTGCCCTTAGACAGGTTAGGTTGAATCTTGATTTAGTTACACTTGCGGTTGAGATAAGGTATAAGATATGCATGTCCTTGGAAAGCTAGCGAAAAATTAAGAACTTTTCCTTTAGATATCGAATGTTTTCGATGAACGGATTAGAAGTTATAATCAATTGAATTTTCGATATTTTTATTAAAAATGATTATTATTATCGTCGTTTTTATCGTTGTTCTAATTTTATCTTATTATTATCATTATTATTATCTTTATCAATAAAAGGGATTTATCATTAAAAATTGTTATTTTTTTATTACTATCGTTATTATCGTTAAAGTTATAATTAGTATTATTATTATTATCCAATTATTATTATTATTATTATTATTATTATTATTATTATTATTATTATTATTATTATTATTATTATTATTATTATTATTATTATTATTATTATTATTATTATTATTATTATTATTATTATTATTATTATTATTATTATTGGTATTATTAATATATATATCATTATTTAAAAATGGTTATTGTTATTGTTATTATTATTATTACTATATTATCATTAAGATAATTATTAGTATTATCGTTAATAATGTTATAGTAACTATCATTATTAATATTAGTGTAATTAAAACAAATATTTGTAACACCTAATTATTTTGATTACTATTATTATCATTATTATGAACACGATATAAAAGACGATTAAAAGCTATTAAACGAAACGATTAGGAAATAATGGGTAAGAGTATCATGATGAAATTAAAATATTATAAGATATTGATTTAGATAAAATTATCGTTCTTATTATTTTTATCATTACTATTATTATTAAAAGTATCGTTAGTATTAAAACTATCATTTTAACAAAAATTATCATTTTAATAGAAATGTCACTGTTACTATAAAATATCATTATTATTATTATTTTAAATAGAATTATTATTTTAAAGATAATATTAAAAATTATCGTAAATATTAAAGTTATCATAATTAGAATTATCGTTTTATCATAATGTCATCTTAGTAATTATAAATATTGATATTTTTATATTAATAATTATTATTACAAAATAATACAACTTTTACTTACTATCATTATAGATATTATTTTATCAAATAAATATGTGATACAAACATATTTTACTACGTGTAATTACTTACTTTAATAATACCTATCATATTATCTTTATAATATTAAATGAACCCTATAAAATTTTATTACTTAATATATATAAAAGTATATTTTATTATATAAATTTAATATAAAATTTTATTTATTAATAAATAAATTATATTATTTACTCTAATAAATCTTTTAAAAATATTTAAAAATGTAAAACGACGATATTTAAACTATATATTAATCATGTATAGATTTTTGGAAATTATTTTGAGTCAAATTTACTTTTGTTGACTTTTGCATATTAGTCTCGAGCATTAGGATTGTGGTACACTATAACTTGACCTAATTTGTTAGACAAATATTGACCAACACATAAATATATATAATTAATTTAGGTTCGTGAATCCGAGGCCAACCTTGCACTTGTTCAATGACGTTATATGTATTTTTACTACGAAATACAGTATGGTGAGTTTCATTACTCCCTTTTTAAATGCTTTTGCAATATATATTTTTGGGACTGAGAATGCATGCGCTTTTATAAATGTTTTAAGAAATAGACACAAGTAATTGAAACTACATTCTATGGTTGAATTATTGAAATTGAATATGTCCCTTTTTATTAAAGTCTGGTAATCTAAGAATTAGGGAACAGACACCCTAATTGACGCGAATCCTAAAGATAGATCTATTGGGCCTAACAAACCCCATCCAAAGTACCGGATGCTTTAGTACTTCGAAATTTATATCATGTCCGAAGGAGGATCCCGGAATGATAGGGGATATTCTTATATGTATCTAGTTAATGTCGGTTACCAGGTGTTCACCATATGAATGATTATTTTTGTCTCTATGCATGGGACGTATATTTATGAGAACTGGAAATGAAATTCTTGTGGTCTATTAAAATGATGGAAATAAATGATTATGATAAACTAATGAACTCAACAACCTTTTTGTTGACACTTTAAAGCATGTTTATTCTCAGGTGTTAAAGAAATCTTCCGCTGTGCATTTGCTCATTTTAAAGATATTACTTGGAGTCTTTCATAGCATATTTCGAAGAACGTTGCATTCGAGTCATTGAGTTCATCAAAGATTATTATTAAATCAATTTATAGTTGGATAGTAGATATTATGAAATGGTATGCATGCCTGTCAATTTTCGATGTAAAGAAAGATTGTCTTTTAAAAACGAATGCAATGTTTGTAAAATGTATCATATAGAGGTCAAATACCTCGCAATGTAATCAACTATTGTGAATCGTTTATAATGTATATGAACGGGTCCTTTCACACAAGGGATCGGCTAGAAAACGTTTAAGTTTTACTAGAACGCACCGAAGCATGATACAAAACTCAGATACTTGTCATGACAAACATTATAAAAAACTTACTTCACAGAACGAAGTTCTATATTTTATGTATGAAGGTAAAATAATTAGCAATTCTTCCTCATATACTTTATGACGGAAGGCGTAAGACGGAGAGTCTATTGATTTGTAATCATTCTTCTAAAACACTTCATAATTCTTCCTCATTAATTTTATGACGGAAAGCGTGTAACAGAATTCAGACATCATATTCATTTAGCAAAACTTAATATTGCAAGGCGTCTACATATGAATTACTTTATACACTTTTCAAAATGATTTGCTCAATTATACACTGCACAATTGTGTATAGAAATTTTATGCTCAGGTGCATAATCGATTGGTTTTAAAGCATTAAGCATCAAAAAATTTGCAACAAGCATGTAAACACACGTAATCATCACAATAACGTCAGTATGTATATAATGTCAAGATCAGAAGAAAATTTATTACAAAACATTGTTTAACATTTTAAAAAAATAAATCAAACTGCACGCTAAGCACATCTTCAGCAGATGAATCTTCTTTGCTGCATACTTCATCATAAACGTTTATCTTCAAATTTATCAATTTGTCTTTAGTCTCATCAACCTTTTCCTGAGTACCAGGAGGCATAAGTTTGGAAATAGCAGCAGAAGGGGTCTGGTTGGGAGCAAGGCATTTAAACAGCTTGTCGGTCACATCAGCAATAGCATGGGTGCAGGCAGCATCAACATAATCATTGTAGGGATTCCCTACAAGACTGGATCCAAGCACCTTAGCTATCAGACCTGGTATACCCTTCTTAAGCTCAGCAAAATTACATTCGCCTTTCTCCGCCCTCCGGAGAAGCTCAGCAGACCTTTCCCTCTCTGCAATCAGCTGCTTCTCCAGCTCACCCACTTTCACCTGCTCCTCTTCAAGTCTTTTCTTCTCAGCATCACTTTCCCCTTGCAGAACAACAGTAGCATCTTGAACACTTTTTAGCTCAACTTCTTTAGCCTTTATTATTTTCTGCGCATCACTTAAGGCACGCTCAGCATCAGCAGCTCTTTTACGAGCATTTGCACATTCAGTTATGTCTTTACGGGCTATAGCAAGAATAGACTCTTGATGCTTCTGCAGTTGCAGCACAGAGTCCAGATGATTGGTTAGCAGTACATGAGCTGCCATAGTTGATTCCCTGAGTTGATCAGAACGGAGAGCAGTGAATTGTGGTTTCAGCTCAGGGATAACACAACCCTGTACAAGAAAAAAAAATTATGAGTACTTTCAGGCAACTCACATCAATAAATTACAAACATATACATGCAGAAGATCTTATCATTCATACCTGAAGAAGAGTTGCAAATTCTTTATCCTTAGTGGCAGGGTTTGCAATGATGGCCTGCAATGCCCTCACATGAGCAGGAAGAGTTGGCTCTTGAACATTGGAGGATGTAATAGCTGGGTTAGTGATATTAGGAGGAGGAGAATGATAAGCAGAGTTGCCTTCCGGCCTATCTTCATGAAATTCAGACTCATCGAATCGAGTAAAGTTTGGGTCAGGCGTTTTCAGGCCCTTCTCTCCTTCACTTTCAAGATTCTCCTCCGTCCTCCGTTCACCGCCCTCCGCGGCCTTCCCTTGGCTATCATCCGACTCTGCTAAAATTACTAACAAGAACAAATTAGCATTATGAACAAACATAACGATTGTACGCAAAAATATGAGCATTTTCAAGAAATCACAGAATGGGCATACTTCTCCCGCGTTTATGCTTTTTGCCCTCCTCTGTACTCTTCGCCTTTTTAGAGCCTATGCTCTTCTTTCTTGTCTTTTAGGTTGGAGGAGGAGTGGGGTTAGTTTCACCCGTGATGTCAACTGACCCCGATGTTTGTTGATCGGCGGTGGTGGTATCATCCGCTGTCCGCTCAGTGTCTGTATGCTCAGACCCAGATTCATTGTCTGAGCTGCTCACAGTAATTTCTTTCCCCTTTTCAGCAGTAGCAGCAGCATCAGCAGCAGCTTTAGTTTCAGCTGCAATTCTCTCCGCCTCTAGCTCTTCAACAGTTTTGTCACGAGCAGTGACCTCTACATCATCATCGAGATCAGCAGATAAAAGAGCAGAGCGAACCTGCATCACGGAGTTGGCTGCAAAAATTACACATAAAGAGCAATATAAGTAAACATGACAAACAATAGACACAAATCTATATATATATATATATATATATATATATATATATATATATATATATATATATATATAATATGATGATCATATCACATCCTACCCTGATTTTTCTCACGAAGTACTGGCACAGAATTGCTTGGCCATTCTTGACTCACTTTGCACAGCACAAGAATTGTGACGACCCGGGAATTTCTGACTAAATTTAAACTTTATCTTTATATGTTTCCGACACGATAAGCAAAGTCTATAATTTTTAACCTCAAAAGTTTTGGAACTATAGTCACGTAATCAATTACTCTCTGACTAATTCCGATGATTTACGAACCATTGTTTGTAAATAAAATTGTACATATATATATGTAAATATAAATATGTGTAGTAATTTAAAATTATAAAATATAATTTAAACATTGGAATTAGATATGTTAAATAAGATACAAAATAATTAAGTAAAATTTAAAATGAATATATAGACATATGAGATTTATGTATATTATTAAATAATATATATATAGTTAAATGATAAAGATTCAGTAAAAGTTACTATATAATATATTATATGATTATTAAATATTACATAATTAACAATATATTATTAAACAAATTAAATAAGATTTTATTACTTTCATTATTATTATTAATACTAATATTAATATTAATAATTAATATCAGTATTAGTTATACTGTTATAGATAATAGATATAGATAAGAAATCTAATGCAATTAAGTTGTTACCTTTACTAATATTAATATTACTTTCACTACTATTATTAGAATATGTAGTTAATATTAATAACAAAGTTATTATTAATATTTTGTATGTTACATAAATATGAAATTGATACAACTGAATTGTTACATAACTACTATTAATATTAGTGTTATTAGTATTGTTGTTATCATTATTCATATCATAATTAGTAAGTAAGATTATAATTTTAATTACTATAAATGGTTATGTATTATTATTATCTTTATTAAGATTATTAATATCATTAGTATTATAACTAATAATAAAATTTTAATTTTAGTATTTATGATTAATATTAGTATTATTATTGGATATTATTATTACCATTAATAATTAGTATTATTATTATTATAAATTATTATTGATATCATTTTTAGTATTATTTGATAATATTAACATTATTATTATTATTACTATTATTATTATTATTAATTCAATTATTAATAGGATTTTAATTAATTATAATTACTAATAATTAATATATTAATATACATTATATTATAGAACGTACTCATTTGGAATCAGGATCTGTTATCAGTAGCTCTCAATCTGTAGCATTATCTTATTTCTGTCCCCTATTGTGATTCAATCAATAGAAAACATCCAAACTCAGTAGATAACGTAATCTGCTTTTATATATTTTTTTCTTATTTAATTCCTGTTATATTTATACTGGCTGTCGACTGATTCCATTATAAGATCGACTAATTCATTGTAATATTGGATCCATTCGAACTACCTTCCATTTCCAATATCAATTTCAACAACCCAATACTGTTAAATTAGTTAAATTAATAATATTTTTTTTAAACAGACTGCAAAACCCGTTCTTCAACTTTTGAGCCAAATCACGATTCTGTGTCGCATTTAAAAATCTACAAATGGAGGATTGTTAGAAATCCTTCATTTAATCTATATATAAAGTTTCAGTTCTTAATTCATAAAATCAAAGTCGAATTTCGAAGTCAAAGATATATTTTCAAAAGTCAAAATAATAGTTCTTCTCAAAATTCATTTTTAATTCGATGTTTCAGATTCAATTAGGTACACAGATAGTTTCTAAAGGGGTTTTGCAACCTATTTCATGAAGTAAGTTTTTGTTAAAACGATCTCTAATTAAAAATCAAGATTTTTTTTTTCTGTATGCGTCGAGACTGCAGTAGCAGTTTTTATTTTTATTTTTTTATTTTTTATTTTTTTTTCTCGTTTTCCTTTTAATGCTAACATCTGACATCTGATTTCTATTATTTACAAATGTTTTAAAATATCTTAATTGGGACAATTTAAAACTGTCTTGGCCGATTTATATGTTTGAAGAGAAGATGAAAGGGAAACATAAGTTAATAGGTTAAATAATATTTAGAAGAGTTATAATCAGTAAAAATCAAATGGATCAGTTGGTTAAGGTTGTTTGTGTGTATCCGAGAGGTCTCGGGTTCGAGTCCGGGCAAGGGCAATTATATTCTTTTTGGAACCTATTCTTGTGAGGTAGTAGTCTTTTATTGTTATTGTTATTACTTCATTATTATTATAATTATTATTATTATTATCATTATTATTATTATTATTATTATTATTATTATTATTATTATTATTATTATTATTATTATTATTATTATTATTATTATTATTATTATTGATTATGGTTATTATTAAGATAAGTGTTATTAGTTCCTAAGAATTAAAGTATAATTATTATTATTATTATCATTTATCTAATTAATAGTATTATCATTATTATTATTACTAATATTATCATTAAGTATTATTATTATTATTATCACTATATTATTATTATTATTACTAGTATTAGTATTAGTATTATTATTATTATTAATATTATTATGATTATTATTGTAATATTATGATTATCGTCATTAAGATGATTATGAACATATTAACAACATTCATATTACAAAATTAATAATAAAAGGGATACGATAAAAATTATGAAAAATGGTCATAATTATTTGAATATAGGTACAATTATGAATACGATTACAAATTTAAGTTATAGAAACTGTAGTCATAAGTTTAGAAATTATAAGAAACTTAGGATAAATCTGATATGTATTATTAGCACTGATATTATTATCATTTACTAAAAGTATCATTTTAATAAAAATTATCAAAATTAGCATTTTTATTAAGATTACCATATACATTAAAATAGATACTATTACTACTAATATTATTATTACTATTATTATTATTATCATTACTATTATCATTCTTGTCAATACTGGTATTATTACAAATAGATATTTTATACAACAATACATTACAATAATATTAATATTACGTATCATTATATGGTTATTATTAAAATGATTATTACTAAATTATATATATAAAATGTATCAGTTAATACACAAATATATATTGTTATCATATATAAAACCTTACATATATATGTATAATATAAATAATGATAAATATTAACTATATAAAATATATAAATTGAAATATAACAAGTATATTATTAATAATAATATATATAAACTTGCTCGATTACGATTATATGTTTTAATAAATATACAATTGATATAGGTTCGTGAATCCGAGGCCAACCCTGGATTGTTCAATATAGTCATATGTATTTTTACTACAAAATACATTAGGTGAGTTTCATTAATCCCTTTTTAAATGCTTTTGCAATATATATATTTGGGACTGAGAATACATGCGCTGTTTTTATAACTGTTTTACGAAATAGACACAAGTAATTGAAACTACATTATATGGTTGAATGATCGAAACTGAGTATGCCCCTTTTTATTAAGTCTGGTAATCTAAGAATTAGGGAACATACACCCTAATTGACGCGAACTCTAAAGATAGATCTATCGGGCCCAACAAGCCCCATCCAAAGTACCGGATGCTTTAGTACTTCGAAATTTATATCATGTCCGAAGGAGGATCCTGGAATGATGGGGATATTCTTATATGCATATTGTGAATGTCGGTTACCAGGTGTTCAATCCATATGAATGATATTTTTGTCTCTATGCATGGGACGTATGTTTATGAGAAATGGAAATATAAAATCTTGTGGTCTATTAAAATTATGAAATGATTATTTATGATAAACTAATAAACTCACCAACCTTTTGGTTGACACTTGAAAGCATGTTTATTCTCAGGTATGAAAGAAACGTTCCGTTGTGCATTTGCTCATTTTAAAAACTGTATTTGGAGTCGATCATCGCAATAGAATCAGTTGTTGGTGACTTCGTCCAGATGGATTAGGACGGGTCCTTTCAAGAATTCCCTCATACCTTTCGTATGATCTGGGCGGAAGGCGGAGCTCTTTCAAGCTATTTACTATCCGCTGCTCTGAGGGAGAAATCTTAACGCCCTTTCCTATACCAGCATTTATAGCACCCCATTCCCGGACAACGGAGTACTCTTCCAGAATAACGGTCTCATCAACAAAGAAAAATGGACTTTTCCAGTCCTTCAAATTTGAAACTCTATTCGGACCAACAAAATGATTATTTTTCTTACTATCAATAGTGAGCCAGCAATCACTAATTGTGCAAATTCTAAACAAAGAGATAAAAACTTTAATGCGAGGCTTTATATTAATAGCATTGCAGTACATTTCAAAAAGGATGCTTTTTTGAAGGCCGTGGGGATGTATTTGACTAAGACAGGCCTTATAATATCTAAGAAGGCGAAGAAGAAAGTTAGTAAGGGGAACAAGGAGGTTGCCGTGAGTAATTTGTAAGGCGTATAAAGTAATTTTCCCCTCAGGAGGGTTGTCGGCAGTTTGTCTATTGGTGGGAAGAACAGGGTTGTATTGATTGAGATGGCGGAAGGCAATCTTTAAGCCATCTAAATATTCACTTGTCAATGATGAAGCCATCGTGCTAACTTCTGGGATGTCAGCGGTATTTGACGAAGAAGGCTTAGCGTGCTCTTGGCCAGTACTCCGTGTAGAAGCCATGATAATACAGTAAAAGATATCAACAAGAAGAAAATAGCAGTAAGATGAAGTGTACTGACCTTGGAAGACGGTAAACCTTAAAAAGTTGAAGATTGAAGAAGGCGATGAAGATTTGGGGGAGAAATATGCTTTTTAGATCTTGGCAAAAGTAAAAAAGTGATGGTAACAGGGTTATGCCGGTTTTTATAGGATTTCATCTATGCAATATTTATGGCCACGATTAAGACACGTGTAGGGGTGAGTTTAAACGAAGGGTACGAAATAACACTTTTTATAGCTGGAGGCGCGTGGACGATCTCAGCCGTAAAAAATTAATCATAACAGCGTCAGTAAAACTCGTCTGCATTTAATGCCTAAAATGTTTTCCCCGATGCAAGTGGGCAATGAACAGCTGGTTTGGCATGCGTTTTCAAAAGTTTAACGACTTAATCATTCTTCAAATGCTTAAGTCATTAAACTGGGGGACTTTGTAACGACCCGGAAATTTCCGACCAAATTTAAACCTTAAACTCTATATGTTTCCGACACGATAAGCAAAAACCTTATTGTTGAGTCTAGAAAGTCTGAAATTTATATTCGGATAATCTGTTACCCTTTGACCATGCCTGACGATTCACGAACTATTATGTGTATTAGTTATTTTACTATTTCCAATCTATAATATATGAAGTGAACACATGCATTTTGATATATTATTTATATTACTTTTAATCATTGTTCTTAATATTAATTGTAATATTTGATATTATTATTATTATTTTCTTTTGCTATAAATACCAGTATTTTATATTAGTATTAATAATATATTTATCTATATTGACTATTAATAATATTAATTATTAATATTATTTATAAATAAAACTATATACTAAATCGACTTTCAGTGTTACATCTCCACCATCGAACCGTTTATGAATTCGACCTTTTTCGTTTTTGAACTAGATACCAGGTCGTATTAAGATACATATAAATATACATTATATGTTCAATTACATGTTTAGATATATATATATATATATATAAATACAATAAAAATATATATAGATATTGATAATTATGTAATTATACAAGAGAGTAAAATTCGGTAGTCTATCGTTTTCAAACTTTCTGTAATTTGTCTCCTTGTATTTTGAATTGTACTAATTAGAGGATCAATCACATTATATAAGATAACCACTTTCTTTTCTTTTTCCACACATTCACCTCAATCCACCTATCTCTCCCTCGGATCTTCTTGTATTTTCTTCTTTTAATCACAAACCATTGCCACCACTACAAGAACCATCTCCGGCGTTCACACCACCACTTAACGCCACCATACACGCCCATAACCACCATGACAACCTCTTTGTCTCTCCCTCACTCTTTCTTTGTGAAACAACCACCAACACCCACAAACTCAAACCATATGTATGTGTCGGTTTTTCAGCTTCGGCAATCACCCCATGATCACCGCAACCACGATTATCATCAACTAACCTGCTACTATTTTCGGTACATCTTTGTTTCTTTGGTTTTTCGATCAACCCACTTCCTACTCTCGTTTCTTTCCTACTAATTCGATTACGACCACCTTCTACTACCACTTCATCTTCTATTTTATGTTTCTTCTCGATGAACAAAACCACACCATGTGGAGTTTTTCATTTCTTTCTCCTTCAAGCAAAACTCAACTATCGGTACCTTCAACCTAGCCCCGCCATCATGATCCGCCAGTCGACACCACTGGCTATATATATTACGATTGAAGAAACAAGCCACCACCACCGAAATTAATCACCACCACCAAGACGCATCGATCACCCATTTAAACCATTATATAAAAAAATGTGCTGCTCGCTAACTGTTTACATTTTTCTGTTCAAATTCAACTGTGAACCACCACAACCACCTCACCATCTCGACCCCTCTATCTCTCTTGCTTCGGTTTTCACTAATCACCATCACTATGAAACCTCTACCATAAATTCACCTCCACGACAACCATTTTCTTTCCATTTTCTGTTTTCTATTCTGCTTCAAGCCGAAGGCCACCCACAACCATAATCATCATCACTTGTCATCATCGAGTGTTACTTCAGCTGCTAGTTTTTGTTTCGGTTACAGTAACAACTATGATGTTGGTGACGACGATGAACAGTAGCACATAACAAAGATGATAATAACGAATGATTATAAACCTGAGAGGATAATGATGATGCTTCGTATATTTTCCTAATTGAACATCTTGTTCTCAATTGTTGCTGTTACTATAAAAAAATTACTTAATCCCATCGGTTTGCAAGTGGAAGGAAGAAAGCACATGGAGGTCAAATTGTAGGGTTCATCTCAAAAAGTGTCGGCTATATTGTTTTGTTTGGTGCAATTATAAACACATAAACCTGACAGCTGTGTAAATTTTATTGCTGAGATTACTTTTAATTCAAACGTTTTGTTTATGGGATCCGGTGTAGGCCGAAATTAAATATTGGGTCGATGGTTAAAGGCCTGTTGGGCCAAGATAAACAATGGGCCGAGATCCTTGGTTATTTCGGGCACAATAATAGATTTAAAAAGATTTCAGGTATCCATTTAATTAAGAATCGAATCATACAGAACATTGGTTATGCATGAGGTCTGTAAGCGAGAGGTCCCGGGTTCGAATTCCGTCGTGGGCATTTCTTTTTAGAAAAGACTTAAATGGGTATATACTTTTAATTTAACTTCTATTATTATCATTATCATTATATTTTCCATTCTTATTAGTATTATCACAAATAGAATTTTTTTTACATTAATATTTGGTATCATTATATTTTTTTGTTATTTAAAATGATATTAAATATAAACAAATCAATTAATATATAACTATAAATTTAGAAACCCTAATGTAAGTTATTATTTTCATAAATAATAAATATTATATTAAATTATTAAATTACTATAATAATAAAATATTTTAACAAAGGATACAATTTATATCACTACTAATAATACATAAATTTATTCGATCATGACTATACGTGTTAATATATATACTTGATATAGGTTCGTGAATCCAAGGCCAACCCTACACTTGTTTAATGATGTCATATGTATTTTTACTACAAAATACAGTATGGTGAGTATATAGTTCCCTTTTAAACTCTAAATATTTTTGGGCTGAGAATACATGCGCTATTTTTATAAATGATTTACGTTATGGACACAAGTGACTAAAATTACGTTCTACATGGGTTTGAATCAAAAATCCCCTAGCTTGGTAACTTTAACTATTGGTTTATGAACTGGTAGGCGCGAATCCTAAAGATAGATCTATTGGGTTTTACACCCCCACCCAGATGTTGTTCTAGTAAACTAGAAGAACGGGTGTTTAGTACTTCGAGGTTAACGAAACGCACTTGATTCGGTGCACATATTATTATAACTCAGGGGTACACACTCTTGTTAAGGCTAGTTACCGGGTGCCCATTGATTGGAATGCTTTTCATACACTTGCGAGTGTATTATGTTTGTAAATATGAAATCTTGTGGTCCATAGTTATAACGCTGCTAGCATTAAACCTATATATCTCACCAACTTTATGTTGACTTTTAAAGCATGTTATTCTCAGGTACAAATTAAGTCTTCCGCTGTGCATTTTGCTCATGTTAAGGACATTACTTGGAGTCGATCATCGCAATGGAACCAACTGTTGAAGACTCCGTCCGGATGGATTAGTTCGGGTTACTACAGTTGGTATCAGAGCGTTGGTCTTAGCGAACCATGTCTTGCATTAGTGTGTCTGACTAGTAGTTGTTAGGATACATTAATGAGTCTGGACTTTGACCGTGTCTACATGTCAAAAGTTTTGCTTATCATTTCTAGTCGGAAATCATCTACTTATCATCCTTAGGGAATTGCCTGCTTCCCATTCTTAAGTCTAGACATGCCTTACTGCCTTTATTGCATAGATAGTGTATAGACAAATTTATATCTTAGCGTATCTATTACGATAGACTTTGCTTAATATCTTCCGTAAATTTCTCCGTAATTTAAGGGATCCTGGTACTATATATATATCTATGCATATTATGCATTGAGAATACCATCCAACTATTATTTGCTGTCACTAAGCTTTTCATACCAAAAATCTTTTCTGTGATCGCGTACGATGGCCTCTACGAATCGACCAAGTTCTTCTGACTCCGAAAATAGCGTGACGGGAGCGCACCAACCGATCAACTATCGTGATTTCTTTAGAAAGTGGGGATGGGTTCGCGAAATACTTACCCTATGGAGAAATGAAGAAGGTACTCCATATCACGAGCCGAACTTACCACCTAACGTCGGAGTGCTCGACCCGCTCACCGGCGAACCTGTTCGCAACACCGTTTAAACCCTTTTTGCAAGAATTTTTCGTCTTGAGGCTACCATTAACGGAACTAGAGAAGATATCCGACCTTTACCTCACACTGATAACCAACCAGGGTTAGTAGAAGAAGTTAAAGAACTCCGAGCTCGAGTGTTAACTTTAGAGAGCACGGTACACAATTTGCAAGCACCAGCAGTATCACCAACACCAGTAACATCACCAGCTTCAGCACCAACGGTACCAGTACCACCAATAACCCAAGTTTCAACAATCCATGCCTCACCATCTCATTCTGCACCTCGAGTATAATCATCGTTCTACGAATCGTTCTACGAATCGTTCTACATCGATTATCTTCGCTCGACATGGCGATTATGTAATTTCTAAAGTTTTAGAGATTATGTAATCTAGTATTAATGGTAAATCAAATGTGTTTAATATCTTATTGACTCATTAAATCCATGGTTACATCTGAAGAAAATATATATGCAAATATATATTTTCATAAAGATTGTAATTAAAATTCTTTTGTACAAACTGTTAATGGTGAAAATATTTTAACGGGTAGGTAATACCCGAGGAATATTTAGATTTCACATTAATCAGCTACACGGTACGTTCTTCGACTCTGATTCAACAGTCAGTCACTATCCTACTTGTATCCATAGATATACGTATCCGTTCACAACAAAATCCATTTTCGTTCAATTTCATATTTGGATTTTGACCTATCAGAATCCAACAAGTGGCATAATGAAGAAAAACATTGGACAAAATAAAATTTGTTAGAAACAAACGAATTAACTAATTGAAATTTTGTTAAGAATCTACGCTAACTGTTCCAGCTAACTGTTCTTAGCTAACTGATTACATTTTATTTATCGCAATTTAATTATCGCAATTTTATTTATCGTCATTTAATTTCTGTTATTTATTTTACGCCCTTTAAATATCGGGACACGTATACAAGGTTTTGACATATCATATCGACGCATCTGTATATATTATTTGGAATAACCATAGACACTCTATATGCAGTAATGCGGGAGTTAGCTATACAGGGTTGAGGTTGATTCTCAAATAATATATATACTTTGAGTTGTGATCGACACTGAGACCGGTACACGGGTCACGATACGTATTATTTAATTCGAATATTAAATATTAAATTATATATGAATCATTGAACTATTGAACTATCGGACTATTGGACTGCTAACTTTGGACAATTAAAATGAATTAAAATATTGATCATAACATATGAAACTAAACAATTCTTCAAGTTTGCCACTTGATTTCATTCTAAACCTCATTTGTACCTCGACAATTACAATTCGCGTTCAAACCTTTCATGATTCTTGAAAACAACTCGATCGAGAAGTTGAACCAACTGCACCTCATCTATGGAAGAAAAGATTCTTGCATATAGTTATGCACCTGAAAAACTCTCGGAATCTGAGTCAACGCTTAACACGTAGCAGTGTTAATTCCTTTAGTGTTATTATTACCCAAAATAACCTTGCAATTCCTTTTCAAAGTAACTAATTTTGTTACAGCTCCACTTCGACTTCTCAGAAAGACTAGCCTTATTATAATCTTGATATATATACATCATCCTTTCGCCGTCGTTATTGGAGAATCTTTCATATTTCACGACACCATCAGCAGATGTACCAGCAGCCCGTTATCCCTTTGGCGGAATCAACAATCGGTATTTTGAAAATCTCGCAGAACTTCTCCAGTTATACCTACAACGTCTATCCCTAAGAATTTCATACTCCAAATGTGAAGTTCTGAAAAACATCTTGAACTACAGATAATTCTTGAAATGCTGATGAAGCAGCAAAAACTGTAAACGACTTTAACAGTCAAAAGTGTGACAATAAAGTACAGTATGTTGGTAAAGCTCAGAAAAAGAGAAGGATGGGAACTGGGAAAAACGAATTGAGCAAAGTATGAAAGAGGTTGTGAATAAATCACAAAGAATGGAACCTGGCTTCAAAGAATCCAAACGATTCAGTGCCTGCTGAAACTGTTAGTAAGAACCCTACTCCTTATTCTAAACCTTTCCAGATGATATTCATCATCATTATCATGTTATCTTAGATATTATAAGATCTCTTCATATCTTCCGTTATACATATTCTCCATATTTCTGAAGATATTTTCACAACTATTCTTATCTGGGATCATTTATCTCTCCGTAACATCTACGTTACAACATAAAAGAAACTGTGATAGTTTCTAAGTTCTAAAACCTTCGAGTTTAAAATAGGAATATTCTGAAACAGTGTTGGGAACTGATGCATGAATTAGTATAATATAATGAAACTTGATCAACTTCATTATATTACAGTAAGTCATGTTGAGTTCTAATGGAATGTGATGATTTACAGTACCATCATCATGTGCCATTTACACGACTCTTACATTCTATCTAATCTCTAAACATATCAAGGAAATAGTTTTCTTGATGATTCGGTCTTTTCCGGATATTCTGGTAATTTGACAAATCAAAATCGTGCCATTACCATTTATTTCTAAAAGCATTAGCTATGTTCATTCTAAATCTCATAACTACGAATTCTGGACCATTACTCGCTTGACTTGAGGACGGGAAGAAGAAAACGAAGGGGAGGATTTATAGTGAAATATCCGACAGAGAAATCAAAACAAATTGCCGCATTAAATCAAAGAAGATCCTGATAGTTAAAGAACCAAATTTTATTACGTAAGATTTTCTTTAAATCCCTTAAATCCCGAAAATCAATAGTAACTACGTCAACGGTTGAAACGAATATATTTACTTACTCGTTTCATTCTTTTGTGATAGCTTCACTCGTAGCCTTCACATGATCGAATCGTTTTATCTAAATCTTTCAATAATGATAAAACTCCATTTTTACCTCATCCTTGTCATGAAAACATTCCTATTGTTATCTACGACGACCTCTATCAAATTTCGGGGACGAAATTTTTTTTAACGGGTAGGTACTGTAACGACCCGGAAATTTCCGACCAAATTTAAACCTTAAACTCTATATGTTTCCGACACGATAAGCAAAAACCTTATTGTTGAGTCTAGAAAGTCTGAAATTTATATTCGGATAATCTGTTACCCTTTGACCATGCCTGACGATTCACGAACTATTATGTGTATTAGTTATTTTACTATTTCCAATCTATAATATATGAAGTGAACACATGCATTTTGATATATTATTTATATTACTTTTAATCATTGTTCTTAATATTAATTGTAATATTTGATATTATTATTATTATTTTCTTTTGCTATAAATACCAGTATTTTATATTAGTATTAATAATATATTTATCTATATTGACTATTAATAATATTAATTATTAATATTATTTATAAATAAAACTATATACTAAATCGACTTTCAGTGTTACATCTCCACCATCGAACCGTTTATGAATTCGACCTTTTTCGTTTTTGAACTAGATACCAGGTCGTATTAAGATACATATAAATATACATTATATGTTCAATTACATGTTTAGATATATATATATATATATATATAAATACAATAAAAATATATATAGATATTGATAATTATGTAATTATACAAGAGAGTAAAATTCGGTAGTCTATCGTTTTCAAACTTTCTGTAATTTGTCTCCTTGTATTTTGAATTGTACTAATTAGAGGATCAATCACATTATATAAGATAACCACTTTCTTTTCTTTTTCCACACATTCACCTCAATCCACCTATCTCTCCCTCGGATCTTCTTGTATTTTCTTCTTTTAATCACAAACCATTGCCACCACTACAAGAACCATCTCCGGCGTTCACACCACCACTTAACGCCACCATACACGCCCATAACCACCATGACAACCTCTTTGTCTCTCCCTCACTCTTTCTTTGTGAAACAACCACCAACACCCACAAACTCAAACCATATGTATGTGTCGGTTTTTCAGCTTCGGCAATCACCCCATGATCACCGCAACCACGATTATCATCAACTAACCTGCTACTATTTTCGGTACATCTTTGTTTCTTTGGTTTTTCGATCAACCCACTTCCTACTCTCGTTTCTTTCCTACTAATTCGATTACGACCACCTTCTACTACCACTTCATCTTCTATTTTATGTTTCTTCTCGATGAACAAAACCACACCATGTGGAGTTTTTCATTTCTTTCTCCTTCAAGCAAAACTCAACTATCGGTACCTTCAACCTAGCCCCGCCATCATGATCCGCCAGTCGACACCACTGGCTATATATATTACGATTGAAGAAACAAGCCACCACCACCGAAATTAATCACCACCACCAAGACGCATCGATCACCCATTTAAACCATTATATAAAAAAATGTGCTGCTCGCTAACTGTTTACATTTTTCTGTTCAAATTCAACTGTGAACCACCACAACCACCTCACCATCTCGACCCCTCTATCTCTCTTGCTTCGGTTTTCACTAATCACCATCACTATGAAACCTCTACCATAAATTCACCTCCACGACAACCATTTTCTTTCCATTTTCTGTTTTCTATTCTGCTTCAAGCCGAAGGCCACCCACAACCATAATCATCATCACTTGTCATCATCGAGTGTTACTTCGGCTGCTAGTTTTTGTTTCGGTTACAGTAACAACTATGATGTTGGTGACGACGATGAACAGTAGCACATAACAAAGATGATAATAACGAATGATTATAAACCTGAGAGGATAATGATGATGCTTCGTATATTTTCCTAATTGAACATCTTGTTCTCAATTGTTGCTGTTACTATAAAAAAATTACTTAATCCCATCGGTTTGCAAGTGGAAGGAAGAAAGCACATGGAGGTCAAATTGTAGGGTTCATCTCAAAAAGTGTCGGCTATATTGTTTTGTTTGGTGCAATTATAAACACATAAACCTGACAGCTGTGTAAATTTTATTGCTGAGATTACTTTTAATTCAAACGTTTTGTTTATGGGATCCGGTGTAGGCCGAAATTAAATATTGGGTCGATGGTTAAAGGCCTGTTGGGCCAAGATAAACAATGGGCCGAGATCCTTGGTTATTTCGGGCACAATAATAGATTTAAAAAGATTTCAGGTATCCATTTAATTAAGAATCGAATCATACAGAACATTGGTTATGCATGAGGTCTGTAAGCGAGAGGTCCCGGGTTCGAATTCCGTCGTGGGCATTTCTTTTTAGAAAAGACTTAAATGGGTATATACTTTTAATTTAACTTCTATTATTATCATTATCATTATATTTTCCATTCTTATTAGTATTATCACAAATAGAATTTTTTTTACATTAATATTTGGTATCATTATATTTTTTTGTTATTTAAAATGATATTAAATATAAACAAATCAATTAATATATAACTATAAATTTAGAAACCCTAATGTAAGTTATTATTTTCATAAATAATAAATATTATATTAAATTATTAAATTACTATAATAATAAAATATTTTAACAAAGGATACAATTTATATCACTACTAATAATACATAAATTTATTCGATCATGACTATACGTGTTAATATATATACTTGATATAGGTTCGTGAATCCAAGGCCAACCCTACACTTGTTTAATGATGTCATATGTATTTTTACTACAAAATACAGTATGGTGAGTATATAGTTCCCTTTTAAACTCTAAATATTTTTGGGCTGAGAATACATGCGCTATTTTTATAAATGATTTACGTTATGGACACAAGTGACTAAAATTACGTTCTACATGGGTTTGAATCAAAAATCCCCTAGCTTGGTAACTTTAACTATTGGTTTATGAACTGGTAGGCGCGAATCCTAAAGATAGATCTATTGGGTTTTACACCCCCACCCAGATGTTGTTCTAGTAAACTAGAAGAACGGGTGTTTAGTACTTCGAGGTTAACGAAACGCACTTGATTCGGTGCACATATTATTATAACTCAGGGGTACACACTCTTGTTAAGGCTAGTTACCGGGTGCCCATTGATTGGAATGCTTTTCATACACTTGCGAGTGTATTATGTTTGTAAATATGAAATCTTGTGGTCCATAGTTATAACGCTGCTAGCATTAAACCTATATATCTCACCAACTTTATGTTGACTTTTAAAGCATGTTATTCTCAGGTACAAATTAAGTCTTCCGCTGTGCATTTTGCTCATGTTAAGGACATTACTTGGAGTCGATCATCGCAATGGAACCAACTGTTGAAGACTCCGTCCGGATGGATTAGTTCGGGTTACTACAGACTTAATGGTGTATCCTATCGTATACACACATAAAAGGCATAATGGTTGCATAAAAGTAGCATCAGGAAGGCTGGAAACAACAGTTCTGCGAAGTTTTTCGTTCAGCGTTCTCCGCTGTACAGGCTACTCCGTTATGCGTAAGCCCTGAAGGCCGCCTAGCGCGTAAGCCCTGGCCGGAGAACGCCACCTTCAGCGTAGATTTCGGATCACAAGTAACAGAATGTATCATTATCTGACACGTGTCCCCAAGCAATCTGGTGGATCTGACACTATAAATAGACCCCTTGGGTCGTCATTTTACACAGTTCAGATATTCTGACAACTTTGAGAGCTGAGACTTCACTTCTCTTTCTCTCTCTACTTTCTCTCACTAGAAGTCATCCGGCTAGCACTTTTACGCTCTACGAACGACAGATTGATTAAGCCACCTCACAAGTTTCTATACTTGTGAACCGGGTCTGCAGGGATTATTTCCCGAGGGTAAAAATCAATCGGCAACACTCCGTCCTCCTAAAGCTAGATTACTTCTAGTATCTTGTTGACACACTAAGCCTTACCTCATAAGGAAATAGGTGTTAACAAAGAAAAACGAAGAAGAAGAAAGAACAACCATGTTTTTGTAAATAACAGAGATCAAAGGTTGTGTGACAGCAATAAAAACATGGGACTGCAATTCGAAATATAATTATAATACTAAAAGTAAAAGTATACCACAAATAGAGGAGAAAGGTCATGGGATGAGAAAAGCGCATAGAGACAAATCTGCAAACTTGTCAGTACGTTATTTTCATTCAGGCATGAGTAATAACTTAGGGATAAATGCGTATTTCTCCATAATACATTATTTTGCAACTGCTATAGCTCAAGGTACAAGTTCAAATTTTTATGAAGTTTTATTTTCAAATTCATAAAGCTAAGCTATATGCATTCTGACATCTAGCATATGACTAATGCGAAAATGTTCGTAAAATATTTTTCAATAAACATTTTACATACACAACAAAAATATAAATCACTTCCACTATCATTTTTTCATTAAAAGTGATATGGAGTCCGCTAATAAAATATTATTTGGACATCAAAGAGACATTTATTTTCTAAAGATCCCAAATACTTTGGTGGTAGGTGTCGGAATATCCGAATGTGATTGACAATAAAGGGGTATAAAGCGAAGTAATTAACTCAGTTATACATATTATGTTAATACAATCGATGTTAGCATTACGATGTTCTACAAAAACACGATTGTAAGCATAGCATTATATTGTAAGCCCATCATTTCATCACTTCTCAAGGCAGTAAAAAACTCGCATGGTCATACTACAAAAATGACCCGGGAATAACATCGTGATGAATAAAAAATATATATACAATATTCATATTTTCTAAACAAAACTTTGGGATAGAATTGATCACTCCGTTTCGAAGATTTTGTTAAGATAGATATATGAACTTTATTGTCATCACGTAAGCGAATTGAGCATTAATTTATGTCGAGCATTGTTTGCCCATAAATTTTGTCGTTACAGCAACACACTCGCGACCACAATTAATCGGAATATATGGCAATAACGACGAAAAATAGTTCTTGAATATTTTTCAGACCTACCGCCTTAAGAAATGCATTCTAGCTTTCGTTGGTAGGAGGACCTTCCCTCGAAGAAACATTAGAATAATGTGTGGAGGTCCGGCCAAACATTTGTTGGTCCGGTCGTAACCGTATAAACAACTCGACCAAGCTCACGCGTAGTCTAGATATCTACGTTCGTCATGATGGTCGGCACACAAATTATATATGAAACTAGTTTCCCTGCAAACACCCTCTCGGGTTTAACGACAGAAATCAAATGAGATACATGCACTCAATCATTCAATCGACGCAATACTGCTAAAGTTTGCTCGATAAACATAAATTTACCGTACGGAACTGGGGGGACTATTATGGGTCGCTCCCATAGTAGGCCCCATATTCACGGTATTGCTCCGAGATGTGACTACATATTCGACCAACGATCGTGAAACAAAGAAGCTTGAAGAAACAATCATTAAATGGCACATTTGACGAAGTTACACCCCATCTACTCTGTTAGAAACGCGGAGTATAACAAATCAGATACAACCATTCGGTATGGTAACTTTGCCGCATCTAGGATGTATCCATTCGGATGCACTAAAAAACATGTAACTACGGTTCCACACTTAGGAACAAAATGGTTCCTGGCTTCATTAATCATCACGTACATTTCAACAAATCGTTATTCCAGATTAATAATTGTTTAAATTATGATTATTACAAATTGAAGCTTCGTCATCTGGTTTGAAGTTTACAACATCTGGTGAACTCAACGTACAATTTTAAAGTAATTTGACCGGACAATCGGTCACCAAATTCTGGAATAAGAGCAAATAGTCACCCTAACAAGTCGTAAGCCTACTGGATAACCCTTCCTTGATTATCCATCTGAAAAGATGACCGATACGCTATCGGATCAAAGAAACTAAATAGGCAACAAAGAAGTCGTTTAGAAATCTATCCAGGAACAATTCACCTTGAAGAAATATTTAAGAGGAATTTTGGCTATGTTTACATGTAAGCCCTTTCACCCCGAAAAATATAATGTTCACCCGATAATCTACTCTCGGACCTGTATGCCGTCCAAAAGATTATTCGGGTATAAGTTAATGGGAGGAAAAGCTTGAAGACCAGGCCATGTTTACATATAAGCCCTCTCACACGGATAAAAATTCTGTCTACCCAGTAATCTGCTACCAGACGCGTAAGTTTTCCAGAAGATTACCCGGGTATAAGTCACCATGAAGAAACGTCTAAAGACTCTAGGCTGTGTTTACATGTAAGCCCCCTTTTCACCCGATAAGCACACCGCATATCCGACAATCTGCTCCCAGACAGTCCAGAAGATTTTCCGGATACGACTTACCGGGAGGAAACCCTTGAGAAGAACTTACGCCATATATAAGCCATTTTTGACGGTCATTTAAAGAGAATTGGGAAAACATATCGCTAACAAAAAAGTAGAAGAAAAAGAAAAGACAAGATTAAGTAACCAATATATGGCATCCAAGAAGATAATTATGTGGCGTCGAAAAGAAGTTGAATTATTTTGAGTTTGATAAAGTACCTGTTCCAGCTAGCATCACCAAACTGGGGGGACTTGATGATACGCATATTGGATCCGTATCAAATAACTCTTATTCTCATAAAAGTTGTATATTTCCAGCAAGACTTGAGCTCCCTCCAGGTTTTGGAGGGGAGATGCTTTTAGGTTTTGGAAGGGAGCTTCCCTCTAGGTTTTGGAAGGGAGCTGCCTCTAGGTTTTGGAAGGGAGCTGTCCTCTAGGTTTTGGCCGGGACAGTTTCTGTACAGGACACTTTTTGCCGAGACGCTTTCTGACCGAGACACTTTTGGCCGAGACGCATTCTGGCCTAGACGCTTTTGGCCGAGACACTTTTGGCCGAGACGCTTTTGGCCGAGATGCTTTCTGACCGAGACACTTTCGGCCGAGACGCTTTCTGGCCGAGACGCTTTTGATCGAGACACTTTTGGCCGAGACGAAATGAGCTGGCACGAAATGTTGTACTATAAAAGTACATTTGTACTACACTTTGCACTACCACATTTTGCCTATAAATAAAGACCATCTATTATCAAGAAAAGGGTTCTCAATCCTTTCACTCACTCTCACCACATGAAGCTTGGAGAGATTCACTTTCTCTCTCTTCATCATCCTCATTATCAAGTAGAGATCTACTTTCTCTCTCTGCATCATCTTCATCAAAGAAGAGATCTATTTCTACATTTTAGATACTAATTACTCAATCTAATTGAGTAGATTATTCCATTCATTGTTTGACGCCCCGCGAAATCCAAATTTCGAACGGGGTTTGCACAATTATTGGAGATTAAACAATGGATCGATCATTTTTCCCCAAATCAAGCACTCAAGTCTAATTCTCACAATCCAAAGTTGATTTAGGCTTGATCATGTAACATCCTCAACCGGTCCTAGTTGTAAGATTACTAGTTTGCCCTTAAGTTTATGTTGTGTTATTTTATGCTTTTATTTTAATTTAAATTTATGATTATTTGATGATGTGATTAGGACCAGTTTGTGACAAGGGTCACAGAACAGGTTTGTTTATTTAATTTGGACTTCGTTTGGGTCACCTAATGACGTACAAAAGATATTAAATAACTGAAAAATACTCGTGTGTTCCACAGTGTGGGAATTAATCCCAATTAAGTGACTAGTGAACTTCATGTGGTTTCATTCATCTTCATCTCTCTAAAATAGTCGCACCAACACTCGTTCTTCATCTCTCTCAACTACCAAACCCTAGATCTCAAATCCTTGTTCTTGAGCTCAAATCTTTCATATCATTGTGTTCTTAGTGATTTACTGATTCTATCAAGGTAAGAATCACGAGTTTTAATGCTTGAATCTTTGTTAAAATGGTATTTTTGTGTTCTTGAGTTAAAGTGTGATTTTGATGATTGATTCTTGATCTTAAATGTTTGTTATACTCAATTGTTGTTAGAAATAACTTCTATATAGTTCATATGTTGTTTTTGAAGTGGTTTTGGTGTTAGATCTTGCAAAAATCATGATTTGGGGTCAAAAACGAGAAAAGCGAGCTGAAGCTATTCTACAGCTCCCACACTTTTGACAGCTCAACCATGCAGTTAAGCACGCGTTTGAGAGCTCAACCACGTGGTTGAGGGCTCAATCGTACGATTGAGGGCTCAACCACGCGGTTGAGCACTTGTCAGCTTTTGGCAAAATTGAAAAGGGTGTAACTTTCAAACCGTAACTCCGTTTTCAATGAATAAACTATCGTTGGAATCGTCTTGACGTCTACTTTTCAATGATAAGGTTTAAAAAGCTAGATCAAACTTTATTTTAATCAGAATAAGGGGTTTTATAGTGTATGTCTTGTTTTGTACTCATTGAGTGTCGTTATTAATTGAGTTTATGGTGTAGACTTATCATATAGTGAATACATGATTGTATGTGTTAATTTACTGTATGTATTGATATTTTATGTTGTGCATTTTGAGTTGAAAACCGTCTAAACAGTTGCTGCTACTGTTCTTCATCACTCGTACGAGTGAACCTTCACTCGTACGGTTAGGGTGATCAACTGTGTTAGGAACCATGCTAGTGAGTGGTTATGGAGAACTATTGTTTGGTTAAGATGATATGTATGGTGAAATGTCCCGTTCTTATTGATTAAAAACGTTCCATATTAATTGATTTCGTTGCGAGGTTTTGACCTCTATATGAGACGTTTTTCAAAGACTGCATTCATTTTTAAAACAAACCATAACCTTTATTTCATAAATAAAGGTTTAAAAAGCTTTACGTAGATTATCAAATAATGATAATCTAAAATATCCTGTTTACACACGACCATTACATAATGGTTTACAATACAAATATGTTACATCAAAATCAGTTTCTTGAATGCAGTTTTTACACAATATCATACAAACATGGACTCCAAATCTTGTCCTTATTTTAGTATGCAACAGCGGAAGCTCTTAATATTCACCTGAGAATAAACATGCTTTAAACGTCAACAAAAATGTTGGTGAGTTATAGGTTTAACCTATATATATCAAATCGTAACAATAGACCACAAGATTTCATATTTCAATACACATCCCATACATAGAGATAAAAATCATTCATATGGTGAACACCTGGTAACCGACATTAACAAGATGCATATATAAGAATATCCCCATCATTCCGGGACACCCTTCGGATATGATATAAATTTCGAAGTACTAAAGCATCCGGTACTTTGGATGGGGTTTGTTAGGCCCAATAGATCTATCTTTAGGATTCGCGTCAATTAGGGTGTCTGTTCCCTAATCCTTAGATTACCAGACTTAATAAAAAGGGGCATATTCGATTTCGATAATTCAACCATAGAATGTAGTTTCACGTACTTGTGTCTATTTTGTAAATCATTTATAAAACCTGCATGTATTCTCATCCCAAAAATATTAGATTTTAAAAGTGGGACTATAACTCACTTTCACAGATTTTTACTTCGCCGGGAAGTAAGACTTGGCCACTGGTTGATTCACGAACCTATAACAATATATACATATATATCAAAGTATGTTCAAAATATATTTACAACACTTTTAATATATTTTGATGTTTTAAGTTTATTAAGTCAGCTGTCCTCGTTAGTAACCTACAACTAGTTGTCCACAGTTAGATGTACAGAAATAAATCGATAAATATTATCTTGAATCAATCCACGACCCAGTGTATACGTATCTCAGTATTGATCACAACTCAAACTATATATATTTTGGAATCAACCTCAACCCTGTATAGCTAACTCCAACATTCACATATAGAGTGTCTATGGTTGTTCCGAAATATATATAGATGTGTCGACATGATAGGTCGAAACATTGTATACGTGTCTATGGTATCTCAAGATTACATAATATACAATACAAGTTGATTAAGTTATGGTTGGAATAGATTTGTTACCAATTTTCACGTAGCTAAAATGAGAAAAATTATCCAATCTTGTTTTACCCATAACTTCTTCATTTTAAATCCGTTTTGAGTGAATCAAATTGCTATGGTTTTATATTGAACTCTATTTTATGAATCTAAACAGAAAAGTATAGGTTTATAGTTGGAAAAATAATTTACAAGTCGTTTTTGTAAAGGTAGTCATTTCAGTCGAAAGAACGACGTCTAGATGACCATTTTAGAAAACATACTTCCACTTTGAGTTTAATCATAATTTTTGGATATAGTTTCATGTTCATAATAAAAATCATTTTCTCAGAATAACAACTTTAAAATCAAAGTTTATCATAGTTTTTAATTAACTAACCCAAAACAGCCCGCGGTGTTACTACGACGGCGTAAATCCGGTTTTACGGTGTTTTTCGTGTTTCCAGGTTTTAAATCATTAAGTTAGCATATCATATAGATATAGAACATGTGTTTAGTTGATTTTAAAAGTCAAGTTAGAAGGATTAACTTTTATTTGCGAACAAGTTTAGAATTAACTAAACTATGTTCTAGTGATTACAAGTTTAAACCTTCGAATAAGATAGCTTTATATGTATGAATCGAATGATGTTATGAACATCATTACTACCTTAAGTTCCTTGGATAAATCTACTGGAAAAGATAAAAATGGATCTAGCTTCAATGGATCCTTGGATGGCTCGAAGTTCTTGAAGCAGAATCATGACACGAAAACAAGTTCAAGTAAGATCATCACTTGAAATAAGATTGTTATAGTTATAGAAATTGAACCAAAGTTTGAATATGAATATTACCTTGTATTAGAATGATAACCTACTATAAGAAACAAAGATTTCTTGAGGTTGGATGATCACCTTACAAGATTGGAAGTGAGCTAGCAAACTTGAAAGTATTCTTGATTTTATGAAACTAGAACTTTTGGAATTTATGAAGAACACTTAGAACTTGAAGATAGAACATGAGAGAGATCAATTAGATGAAGAAAATTGAAGAATGAAAGTGTTTGTAGGTGTTTTTGGTCGTTGGTGTATGGATTAGATATAAAGGATATGTAATTTTGTTTTCATGTAAATAAGTCATGAATGATTACTCATATTTTTGTAATTTTATGAGATATTTCATGCTAGTTGCCAAATGATGGTTCCCACATGTGTTAGGTGACTCACATGGGCTGCTAAGAGCTGATCATTGGAGTGTATATACCAATAGTACATACATCTAAAAGCTGTGTATTGTACGAGTACGAATACGGGTGCATACGAGTAGAATTGTTGATGAAACTGAACGAGGATGTAATTGTAAGAATTTTTGTTAAGTAGAAGTATTTTGATAAGTGTATTGAAGTCTTTCAAAAGTGTATAAATACATATTAAAACACTACATGTATATACATTTTAACTGAGTCGTTAAGTCATCGTTAGTCGTTACATGTAAGTGTTGTTTTGAAACCTTTAGGTTAACGATCTTGTTAAATGTTGTTAACCCAATGTTTATAATATCAAATGAGATTTTATATTATTATATTATCATGATATTATCATGTATGAATATCTCTTAATATGATATATATACATTAAATGTCTTTACAACGATAATCGTTACATATATGTCTCGTTTAAAAATCATTAAGTTAGTAGTCTTGTTTTTACATATGTAGTTCATTGTTAATATACTTAATGATATGTTTACTTATCATAGTATCATGTTAACTATATATATATCCATATATATGTCATCATATAGTTTTTACAAGTTTTAACGTTCGTGAATCACCGGTCAACTTGGGTGGTCAATTGTCTATATGAAACATATTTCAATTAATCAAGTCTTAACAAGTTTGATTGCTTAACATGTTGGAAACATTTAATCATGTAAATATCAATCTCAATTAATATATATAAACATGGAAAAGTTCGGGTCACTACAGTACCTACCCGTTAAATAAATTTCGTCCCGAAATTTTAAGCTGTTGAAGGTGTTGACGAATCTTCTGAAAATAGATGCGGGTATTTCTTCTTCATCTGATCTTCACGCTCCCAGGTGAACTCGGGTCCTCTACGAGCATTCCATCGAACCTTAACAATTGGTATCTTGTTTTGCTTAAGTCTTTTAACCTCACGATCCATTATTTCGACGGGTTCTTCGATGAATTGAAGTTTTTCGTTGATTTGGATTTCATCTAACGGAATAGTGAGATCTTCTTTAGCAAAACATTTCTTTAAATTCGAGACGTGGAAAGTGTTATGTACAGCCGCGAGTTGTTGAGGTAACTCTAGTCGGTAAGCTACTGGTCCGACACGATCAATAATCTTGAATGGTCCAATATACCTTGGATTTAATTTCCCTCGTTTACCAAATCGAACAACGCCTTTCCAAGGTGCAACTTTAAGCATGACCATCTCTCCAATTTCAAATTCTATATCTTTTCTTTTAATGTCAGCGTAGCTCTTTTGTCGACTTTGGGCGGTTTTCAACCGTTGTTGAATTTGGATGATCTTCTCGGTAGTTTCTTGTATAATCTCCGGACCCGTAATCTGTCTATCCCCCACTTCACTCCAACAAATCGGAGACCTACACTTTCTACCATAAAGTGCTTCAAACGGCGCCATCTCAATGCTTGAATGGTAGCTGTTGTTGTAGGAAAATTCTGCTAACGGTAGATGTCGATCCCAACTGTTTCCGAAATCAATAACACATGCTCGTAGCATGTCTTCAAGCGTTTGTATCGTCCTTTCGCTCTGCCCATCAGTTTGTGGATGATAGGCAGTACTCATGTCTAGACGAGTTCCTAATGCTTGCTGTAATGTCTGCCAGAATCTTGAAATAAATCTGCCATCCCTATCAGAGATAATAGAGATTGGTATTCCATGTCTGGAGATGACTTCCTTCAAATACAGTCGTGCTAACTTCTCCATCTTGTCATCTTCTCTTATTGGCAAGAAGTGTGCTGATTTGGTGAGACGGTCAACTATTACCCAAATAGTATCAAAACCACTTGCAGTCCTTGGCAATTTAGTGATGAAATCCATGGTAATGTTTTCCCATTTCCATTCCGGGATTTCGGGTTGTTGAAGTAGACCTGATGGTTTCTGATGCTCAGCTTTGACCTTAGAACACGTCAAACATTCTCCTACGTATTTAGCAACATCGGCTTTCATACCCGGCCACCAAAAATGTTTCTTGAGATCCTTGTACATCTTCCCCGTTCCAGGATGTATTGAGTATCTGGTTTTATGAGCTTCTCTAAGTACCATTTCTCTCATATCTCCAAATTTTGGTACCCAAATCCTTTCAGCCCTATACCGAGTTCCGTCTTCCCGAATATTAAGATGCTTCTCCGATCCTTTGGGTATTTCATCCTTTAAATTTCCCTCTTTTAAAACTCCTTGTTGTGCCTCCTTTATTTGAGTAGTAATGTTATTATGAATCATTATATTCATAGATTTTACTCGAATGGGTTCTCTGTCCTTCCTGCTCAAGGCATCGGCTACCACATTTGCCTTCCCCGGGTGGTAACGAATCTCAAAGTCGTAATCATTCAATAATTCGATCCACCTACGCTGCCTCATATTCAGTTGTTTCTGATTAAATATGTGTTGAAGACTTTTGTGGTCGGTATATATAATACTTTTGACCCCATATAAGTAGTGCCTCCAAGTCTTTAATGCAAAAACAACCGCGCCTAATTTCAAATCATGCGTCGTATAATTTTGTTCATGAATCTTCAATTGTCTAGACGCATAAGCAATCACCTTCGTTCGTTGCATTAATACACAACCGAGACCTTGCTTTGATGCATCACAATAAATCACAAAATCATCATTCCCTTCAGGCAATGACAATATAGGTGCCGTAGTTAGCTTTTTCTTCAATAACTGAAACGCTTTCTCTTGTTCATCATTCCATTCAAATTTCTTCCCTTTATGCGTTAATGCAGTCAAGGGTTTTGCTATTCTGGAAAAGTCTTGGATGAACCTTCTGTAGTAACCAGCTAGTCCTAAAAACTGGCGTATGTGTTTCGGAGTTTTCGGGGTTTCCCACTTTTCAACAGTTTCTATCTTTGCCGGATCCACCTTAATACCTTCTTTGTTCACTATGTGACCGAGGAATTGAACTTCTTCCAACCAAAATGCACACTTTGAAAACTTAGCGTACAATTCTTCCTTCCTCAATACTTCTAACACCTTTCTCAAATGTTCACCGTGTTCTTGGTCATTCTTTGAGTAAATAAGTATGTCATCAATGAAAACAATGACAAACTTGTCAAGGTATGGTCCACACACTCGGTTCATAAGGTCCATGAACACAGCTGGTGCATTAGTTAAACCAAACGGCATGACCATAAACTCGTAATGACCGTAACGTGTTCTGAAAGCAGTCTTTGGAATATCATCTTCTTTCACCCGCATTTGATGATACCCGGAACGTAAGTCAATCTTTGAATAAACAGACGAGCCTTGTAGTTGATCAAATAAGTCATCGATTCTCGGTAGTGGGTAGCGGTTCTTGATGGTAAGTTTGTTCAACTCTCGATAGTCGATACACAACCTGAATGTACCATCTTTCTTCTTGACAAACAAAACAGGAGCTCCCCACGGTGATGTGCTTGGTCGAATGAAACCACGCTCTAAAAGTTCTTGTAATTGGCTTTGTAGTTCTTTCATCTCGCTGGGTGCGAGTCTGTAAGGAGCACGAGCTATTGGTGCAGCTCCTGGTACAAGATCTATTTGAAATTCAACGGATCGATGTGGGGGTAATCCCGGTAATTCTTTCGGAAATACATCAGGAAATTCTTTTGCGACGGGAACATCATTGATGCTCTTTTCTTCAGTTTGTACTTTCTCGACGTGTGCTAGAACATCATAGCAACCTTTTCTTATTAGTTTTTGTGCCTTCAAATTACTAATAAGATGTAGCTTCGTGTTGCCCTTTTCTCCATACACCATTAAGGGTTTTCCTTTTTCTCGTATAATGCGAATTGCATTTTTGTAACAAACGATCTCCGCTTTCACTTCTTTCAACCAGTCCATACCGATTATCATATCAAAACTCCCTAACTCTACTGGTATCAAATCAATCTTAAATGTTTCGCTAACCAGTTTAATTTCTCGATTCCGACATATATTATCTGCTGAAATTAATTTACCATTTGCTAATTCGAGTAAAAATTTACTATCCAAAGGCGTCAATGGACAACTTAATTTAGCACAAAAATCTCTACTCATATAGCTTCTATCCGCACCCGAATCAAATAAAACGTAAGCAGATTTATTGTCAATAAGAAACGTACCCGTAACAAGCTCCGGGTCTTCCTGTGCCTCTGCCGCATTAATATTGAAAACTCTTCCACGGCCTTGTCCATTCGTGTTCTCCTGGTTCGGGCAATTTCTAATAATGTGGCCCGGTTTTCCACATTTATAACAAACTACATTGGCATAACTTGCTCCGACACTACTTGCTCCGCCATTACTCGTTCCGACACCATTTGTTCCTTTCGTTCTATTAACCCCTGGTCCGTAGACCTCACACTTCGCCGCGCTATGACCATTTCTTTTACACTTGTTGCAAAATTTGGTGCAGAACCCCGAGTGATTCTTTTCACACCTTTGGCATAGCTACTTCTGATTGTTGTTGTTGTTGCGGTTATTATTGTTGTTGGGATGATTGTTGTAGTTGCTGTTGTTGTTGTTGTTGTTGGGCCGTTTGTTGTAGTTGCGATTGATGTTGCGATTGTTGGGATAATTGTTGCGATTATTGTTGTAATTGCTGTTGTTGTTGTATTGGTGATTCTTCTCACCGTTTTCCTCCCACTTTCTTTTGACTTGCTTCACATTGGCCTCTTCAGCAGTCTATTCTTTAATTCTTTCTTCAATTTGGTTCACGAGTTTGTGAGCCATTCTACATGCCTGTTGTATGGAGGCGGGCTCGTGTGAACTTATATCTTCTTGGATTCTTTCCGGTAATCCTTTCACAAACGCGTCGATCTTCTCTTCCTCATCTTCGAATGCTCCCGGACACAATAGGCACAATTCTGTGAATCGTCTTTCGTACGTGGTAATATCAAATCCTTGGGTTCGTAACCCTCTAAGTTCTGTCTTGAGCTTATTGACCTCGGTTCTGGGACGGTACTTCTCGTTCATCAAGTGCTTGAATGCTGACCACGGTAGTGCGTACGCATCATCTTATCCCACTTGCTCTAGATAGGTATTCCACCATGTTAACGCAGAACCTGTGAAGGTATGCGTAGCGTACTTTACTTTGTCCTCTTCAGTACACTTACTTATGGCAAACACCGATTCGACCTTCTCAGTCCACCGTTTCAATCCGATCGGTCCTTCGGTTCCATCAAATTCCAAAGGTTTGCAGGCAGTGAATTCTTTGTAGGTGCATCCTACACGATTTCCTGTACTGCTAGATCCAAGGTTATTGTTGGTATGTAGCGCAGCCTGTACTGCGGCTATGTTTGAAGCTAGAAAAGTACGGAATTCCTCTTCATTCATATTCACGGTGTGTCGAGTAGTCGGTGCCATTTCCTTCAAAATAGTTAAATGGAACAAGTTAATCATACAGAATATTAAGAGTAGTTATTAGTATTTCGTAGCATAATATGAACTCATTTATAAAAGCTTTTTCTTCATATTAGCGTTTTATAAGTTTAAATTTGGGTAGTACCTACCCGTTAAGTTCATACTTAGTAGCTAATATACAATTCAACTACTACAATTCTATATGAAAAACTGATTATAATAATATTTCGCGTTCAAACTTTTATACAATATTTTACAAACTTACAATACCGCTTATTTTACATAAAGCATGAAATATAGCACACAATAACTTTGATACAAGATAGTTGTGAAGATAATTCTAGCTAGTACACAAGTCGTTCAGCAAAGGCAATAAAGACACGTAATTCATACGTCCAGAAACAAGTCATTCATTCTGGTTTTACTAGGACTACTTCCCATCCTTGGTCTTGTGCAACATAACCGTTATGGCCGTTGATAAGACAGCGTGTTGTAACGTCGTCAAAGGGACGAGGGTTACGTAATGTCCAACAGTCCCGTAATAATCTAAAAACCTCATTTCTTACCCCAATTACCGACTCCGTCACTTGTGGAAACGTTTTGTTTAATAGTTGTAGCCCGATGTTCTTGTTCTCACTTTGGTGAGAAGCGAACATTACTAATCCGTAAGCATAACATGCTTCTTTATGTTGCATGTTAGCCGCTTTTTCTAAATCACGAAGTCCAATATTCGGATATATTGAGTCAAAATAATTTCTTAACCCGTTGCGTAAAATAGCATTTGGGTTCCCCGCAATATATGCGTCAAAGTAAACACATCGTAACTTATGGGTTTCCCAATGTGATATCCCCCATCTTTCAAACGAAAGTCTCTTATAAATCAAGACATTCTTGGAACGTTCTTCGAATGTCTTACAAACTGATCTCGCCTTAAATAGTTGTGCCGAGGAATTCTGGCCGACTCTAGACAAGATTTCATCAATCATGTCTCCGGGTAGGTCTCTTAAAATATTGGGTTGTCTATCCATTTTGTGTTTTTAAGCTGTAAAATAGACAAGAGTTAGATTCATAAAAAAATACTTATTAATACAAACAATTTTTACATATATCATAAAGCATAAGAACACTATATTACATATATTACACCACACGAATACAACTATCTTATTCCGACTCGCTCGTTTCTTCTTCTTCGGTTTTGGTTCGTTTTGCCAAGTTTCTAGGGATATATGATGTTCCCCTAATACGAGCCGTCGTTGTCCACATTGGTTTAGAAAAACCTGGTGGTTTAGAGGTTCCCGGGTCATTGTTACAACTTAAGGACTTCGGGCGTTGACGATACATATAAAGTTCATCGGGGTTGGAATTAGATTTCTCTATTTTTATGCCCTTTCCCTTATTATTTTCTTTTGCCTTTTTAAATTCAGTTGGGGTAATTTCTATAACATCATCGGAATTCTCGTCAGAATCCGATTCATCGGAGAATTGGTAATCCTCCCAATATTTTGCTTCCTTGGCGGAAACACCATTGACCATAATTAACCTTGGTCGGTTGGTTGAGGATTTTCTTTTACTTAATCGTTTTATTATTTCCCCCACCGGTTATATTTCTTCATCCGGTTCCGATTCTTCTTCCGGTTCCGATTCTTCTTCCGGTTCCGACTCTTCTTCCGGTTCCTCTTCGGGAACTTGTGAATCAGTCCACGAATCATTCCAATTTACATTTGACTCTTCATTATTATTAGGTAAGTCAATGGGACTTGTTCTAGAGGTAGACATCTATCACATAATATCAAACGCGTTAAGAGATTAATATATCACATAATATTCACATGTTAAAAATATATAGTTTCCAACAAAATTTGTTAAGCAATCATTTTTCAAGTAAACACGGTCGAAGTCCAGACTCACTAATGCATCCTAACAAACTCGATAAGACACACTAATGCAAAATTCTGGTTCTCTAAGACCAACGCTCGGATACCAACTGAAATGTCCCGTTCTTATTGATTAAAAACGTTCCATATTAATTGATTTCGTTGCGAGGTTTTGACCTCTATATGAGACGTTTTTCAAAGACTGCATTCATTTTTAAAACAAACCATAACCTTTATTTCATAAATAAAGGTTTAAAAAGCTTTACGTAGATTATCAAATAATGATAATCTAAAATATCCTGTTTACACACGACCATTACATAATGGTTTACAATACAAATATGTTACATCGAAATCAGTTTCTTGAATGCAGTTTTTACACAATATCATACAAACATGGACTCCAAATCTTGTCCTTATTTTAGTATGCAACAGCGGAAGATCTTAATATTCACCTGAGAATAAACATGCTTTAAACGTCAACAAAAATGTTGGTGAGTTATAGGTTTAACCTATATATATCAAATCGTAACAATAGACCACAAGATTTCATATTTCAATACACATCCCATACATAGAGATAAAAATCATTCATATGGTGAACACCTGGTAACCGACATTAACAAGATGCATATATAAGAATATCCCCATCATTCCGGGACACCCTTCGGATATGATATAAATTTCGAAGTACTAAAGCATCCGGTACTTTGGATGGGGTTTGTTAGGCCCAATAGATCTATCTTTAGGATTCGCGTCAATTAGGGTGTCTGTTCCCTAATTCTTAGATTACCAGACTTAATAAAAAGGGGCATATTCGATTTCGATAATTCAACCATAGAATGTAGTTTCACGTACTTGTGTCTATTTTGTAAATCATTTATAAAACCTGCATGTATTCTCATCCCAAAAATATTAGATTTTAAAAGTGGGACTATAACTCACTTTCACAGATTTTTACTTCGCCGGGAAGTAAGACTTGGCCACTGGTTGATTCACGAACCTATAACAATATATACATATATATCAAAGTATGTTCAAAATATATTTACAACACTTTTAATATATTTTGATGTTTTAAGTTTATTAAGTCAGCTGTCCTCGTTAGTAACCTACAACTAGTTGTCCACAGTTAGATGTACAGAAATAAATCGATAAATATTATCTTGAATCAATCCACGACCCAGTGTATACGTATCTCAGTATTGATCACAACTCAAACTATATATATTTTGGAATCAACCTCAACCCTGTATAGCTAACTCCAACATTCACATATAGAGTGTCTATGGTTGTTCCGAAATATATATAGATGTGTCGACATGATAGGTCGAAACATTGTATACGTGTCTATGGTATCTCAAGATTACATAATATACAATACAAGTTGATTAAGTTATGGTTGGAATAGATTTGTTACCAATTTTCACGTAGCTAAAATGAGAAAAATTATCCAATCTTGTTTTACCCATAACTTCTTCATTTTAAATCCGTTTTGAGTGAATCAAATTGCTATGGTTTCATATTGAACTCTATTTTATGAATCTAAACAGAAAAGTATAGGTTTATAGCTGGAAAAATAATTTACAAGTCGTTTTTGTAAAGGTAGTCATTTCAGTCGAAAGAACGACGTCTAGATGACCATTTTAGAAAACATACTTCCACTTTGAGTTTAATCATAATTTTTGGATATAGTTTCATGTTAATAATAAAAATCATTTTCTCAGAATAACAACTTTAAAATCAAAGTTTATCATAGTTTTTAATTAACTAACCCAAAACAGCCCGCGGTGTTACTACGACGGCGTAAATCCGGTTTTACGGTGTTTTTCGTGTTTCCAGGTTTTAAATCATTAAGTTAGCATATCATATAGATATAGAACATGTGTTTAGTTGATTTTAAAAGTCAAGTTAGAAGGATTAACTTTTGTTTGCGAACAAGTTTAGAATTAACTAAACTATGTTCTAGTGATTACAAGTTTAAACCTTCGAATAAGATAGCTTTATATGTATGAATCGAATGATGTTATGAACATCATTAATACCTTAAGTTCCTTGGATAAACCTACTGGAAAAGAGAAAAATGGATCTAGCTTCAATGGATCCTTGGATGGCTCGAAGTTCTTGAAGCAGAATCATGACACGAAAACAAGTTCAAGTAAGATCATCACTTGAAATAAGATTGTTATAGTTATAGAAATTGAACCAAAGTTTGAATATGATTATTACCTTGTATTAGAATGATAACCTACTGTAAGAAACAAAGATTTCTTGAGGTTGGATGATCACCTTACAAGATTGGAAGTGAGCTAGCAAACTTGAAAGTATTCTTGATTTTATGAAACTAGAACTTTTGGAATTTATGAAGAACACTTAGAACTTGAAGATAGAACTTGAGAGAGATCAATTAGATGAAGAAAATTGAAGAATGAAAGTGTTTGTAGGTGTTTTTGGTCGTTGGTGTATGGATTAGATATAAAGGATATGTAATTTTGTTTTCATGTAAATAAGTCATGAATGATTACTCATATTTTTGTAATTTTATGAGATATTTCATGCTAGTTGCCAAATGATGGTTCCCACATGTGTTAGGTGACTCACATGGGCTGCTAAGAGCTGATCATTGGAGTGTATATACCAATAGTACATACATCTAAAAGCTGTGTATTGTACGAGTACGAATACGGGTGCATACGAGTAGAATTGTTGATGAAACTGAACGAGGATGTAATTGTAAGCATTTTTGTTAAGTAGAAGTATTTTGATAAGTGTATTGAAGTCTTTAAAAAGTGTATAAATACATATTAAAACACTACATGTATATACATTTTAACTGAGTCGTTAAGTCATCGTTAGTCGTTACATGTAAGTGTTGTTTTGAAACCTTTAGGTTAACGATCTTGTTAAATGTTGTTAACCCAATGTTTATAATATCAAATGAGATTTTAAATTATTATATTATCATGATATTATCATGTATGAATATCTCTTAATATGATATATATACATTAAATGTCTTTACAACGATAATCGTTACATATATGTCTCGTTTAAAAATCATTAAGTTAGTAGTCTTGTTTTTACATATGTAGTTCATTGTTAATATACTTAATGATATGTTTACTTATCATAGTATCATGTTAACTATATATATATCCATATATATGTCATCATATAGTTTTTACAAGTTTTAACGTTCGTGAATCACCGGTCAACTTGGGTGGTCAATTGTCTATATGAAACATATTTCAATTAATCAAGTCTTAACAAGTTTGATTGTTTAACATGTTGGAAACATTTAATCATGTAAATATCAATCTCAATTAATATATATAAACATGGAAAAGTTCGGGTCACTACATATGGTTGGGATGTGACTCGTACGAGTCACTGGTCACTCGTGTGGTGAATCGTACAGATCATTTAATTCATTTATGGGTGTTTAGTTATAGACCAAACATACGAGTAAGATGTCAACCGCACGGTTGAGTGTTCTCAAACGTGCGATTGAGAGTGTTACTCGTACGGTTGACAGACCCGTAGTTAAGTGCTTAAGTGTTGGTATTTGGTGTTATTGTCTTCTTGTCGAGTTATTATCAAGACATTATAACTAACTTATGTAAATATCTTTCTCATGAGAAAAGGAGAAAGAGAAGGTTCAGTGATTAGACAAGCTGAACACCTTCTCATTTGCTAGTAATCGGTGAGTGGACTAACTGGAGTATATAGTATAGAGTAGCATGTTATATTATGATTGACATGCTTGTTATATATACTTGCTACTATAGTTAGTTAGAGTGATGACTGCATGTTAGTTGATGCTTGTCTGTTAGAGCCCAGTGCATCCCTATTGTGTGGTAGCCTCGTTAGGAGAGATCAACCTGCGGGTTGGGTTCCTCATGTGGTAGCCTAGAAAATCTTGGAGTATATATGTGTGAATGACGCGTCTGTCGCGTGTGGATTATATATACAACACGGTGGTGGAGAAACTTCTTGTAAGCCCCAGTCCGATCAACTGGTGGTAAATGGTTTGGCCGAGACGCCAGAGTCTCTGTAGATGACACTTGGGTGATGATTATATGTTAGCCTTTGTGACATGATTATTATAACAGTTCTGTATGCTATCACCTGCAGTTAGTTGTACTCACTTAGCTTCGTGCTAATTCCCCTCCATCTCCTCCTTGCAGGTTATTAGCTTTTGTAGATAATGCTTTTTGGGAGAAGAAGGACATGATGATGTTATGTTTGATAGGATTTAAATCTGATGTGGTCTTACTTGTTTAAACGGTGTTCTTTTGTAAACATAATGTAATTACGTCCTTTCCAGATAAATATATATTTTGTTGAAATGACACGTGACATCGGGTGAACTATATTAATGTTATTTATAAGTTATGTTATATTTAATCGATATAATGCTTTCGCCATGTATTTAAAAAAAATTTAGCGATGTCACACCATGCAAGAAGAGATTCAATAGTTTCATTGGTTAGACGTTTGGAAGTTAGTAACTAAATCGCATGGAGTTAAAGTTGTTGATCTCAAATAGGTTTGGAAGTGCAAGTGACGAAGATGGCAATATTATTCGTAATAAAGCTAGACTGGTAGCTAAAGTTTATCAGCAAGATCATGAATTCGATTACCATGAAGTTTTTGCTCCTGTTGCCAGATTAGAAGCTATTCGTATATTCTTGGCATTTGCATCATTCATGAAGTTTAAAGTGTTTCAAATGGATGTCAAGAGTGCTTTTCTTTATGGCAAGCTAAATGAAAGAGTATATGTCAATCAACCACCGGGTTTTGAAGATCATCTTCATCCAGAAAAAGTTTACCGATTACGACGAGCCCTTTATGGATTACATCAAGCCTCGAGAGCTTGGTATGGACGTTTGTCAAGTTATCTGATCGAAAAAGGATATCAAATGGGCACGGTAGACTATACTCTGTTCAAAAAAGTACAAGATGACGATATTATCTTGGTCCAGATTTATGTCGATGACATCATTTTCGATTTTACTAAGCAGGAACTCGTTGATGAATTTGAGCATGTTATGAAGGACGAATTCGAAATGATCAAATTGGATCTCTTACATTATTTTCTTGGTTTGCAATTCGAACAGACAGATAACGGAATTTTTCTTCACCAAGAAAAATATGTGAATGATATACTCGAACATTTCGGTATGACTCAAGAATGTCCAGTTTCAACCCCGCTAGCTGTAAATCATGGAATTTCTCTAGATTATGAAGGGGAGCCTGTTGATCCGACATACTATCGAGCAATCATCAGATCGCTCATGTATCTTACTGCATCTAGGCCGGATATAATGTTCGCAACATGTCTCTGTGCTCATTACCAAGTTAATCCGAATACAGTTCATCTTACAGCTGCCAAACAGATTTTACGTTATCTGTTACATGCTTCAAATCCCGGCATCTGGTATTCCAACGAGGAAAAGTTTGATCTTGTAGCTTACAGTGACTCAGACTATGCAGGATGAAAAATCAATAACAAATCTACATCTGGCAAATGTCAGTTTCTAGGTGAAAGGCTGGTGACCTAGCAATGCAAGAAATAAATTGTTGTTGCACTGTCCACATGTGAAGCTGAATATATTGCTGCTGCTAGTTGCTGTTCGCAAGTTTTCTGGATAAAAAAATAACTTCGTGATTACGGACGAAGAATCTCTTTCTCTCCTCTTTATATTGATAATACTGCTGGTATTGTTGTCACTAAGAATCATGTTCAACATTCTAAGATTAAGCAAATAAGAGTTAAGTATCACTTTATTAGAGATTTCCATGAGAAACAGATAATAGAGGTTAAGAGAATAGGTACTAAGGACCAGAGGGCTGACCTTTATACTAAGAATTTTGATAAACCTAGGTTCTTGCTCCTATTAGAGATGAATGGCATTGTTGATCGAGATAAAGTAATTTTGGATGTCGCACTGTGAGGTTTAATCAAGATTTTAGACTTTGAATGTAGATTGCATGACATATAGATAATTTAGTTTATGTTTATATATACTCCATGATTATGTTTGTTGTCTGCACATTTCTGCATGATTTCTTTGATGTTTGCATGCTAGTCTGTAGTTATTTTCTGTTTCATTTTGTTTAAAATGCTAAAAGACAAAAAGATTTTATGTTTTAGTATTTTAGGGGTAGAATAAGTTTCAACAGAAAATACATAAAAAGTGTAAAATGTCTCATCAGAAAACCCTAAAAAGTTGAGAATTCTGAAAAAGAGCTTGTTTTGGTTAATATGTTGTTAAAGATGAAGAAAATATTGTACTGAGAATTGATATTTGATTAGTAAGGACTGATTTGAACGTTTATGTTTATCTATTGTGTGATGTACTAATAGACGTGACTGATGAATTCTTGGTATTAGACAATCATACTAAGAACCATAACCATCTAAGAATCAGAAGTCATGGACGATCTGTAGCGTTTGAAGGTAGTTACCTAATTATCTCCGAATCTATATTAAATGATAATTGTTGAGGAACTCAACAGTCAGTTGAGGGTATCCCCTATCATAATTGATAATCATTAGAAAAGGTTGGTGTTGGATGTCCCCAAGCAATATTCAAACGTTGCTGCACCAATTCAGCCTAACAGCTATGATTAGGATGTTCAATAGATCATTTAAGGGGTTGAGGATTATCTGATTGGCTGGTGCATACCACATTGTCACGGGCCTAAGACTTAATAATCGGAACTAAATCCCGAAAATACAGAGAAAATTAGTTTATGTCGAAGTAAGTGTCCCTTCTCGCTTAAAGTCAAAAAGTGTGATTCTTTATTGCGGACCTTTCAAGCATTTTAGGGAGAACACCTTCGAGTGATCTGAGCACACAATAAAGAAACATGAGTTCAAGCATAAAGATGGAAAATCCATTCATGATGCATTTCAAAATCAATATATCAAAAGATTTTTGACTATGATATGCTGAAAAAGAAATATCAAAAAAAATCAATGTCAACTATAATTGGCGTATCAAGATGGCAAAGTCCTGTGAAGAATGCTGATGCATGAAGTGCTCATAAAGAACTCAAATCATTCTTAGTGTAACACCCCCGCGCAGCTTGAATTGTTTAATCACGACGTTCACACTGAACTATCAAGATTCTTGCCTTCTGTGATTTAGAGTTATACCTATAAAGGCTATAAGTTAGGAAGATACTTACCTAGATATACTCTAAAATGCATATAAGTGAAAGTTTAACATTTGATTCCATTTTCCATGTCAACTTGAACATAAAGAAGTTAAGGGCCTTGAGATTCATTTCGTATGACGACTGGTCATCAGGTATGTCTGCTTTAACTGTAGACCAATGCCCATGGTAAGTTATGCGCCTATTCGGATAATCCAATATACTCTAAGATCTGCCGAGCAAACTAGATTGAAGATTGTCAACACATTGGTAGAAGACAAAGGCTGACAGGGATATTCAAAACGCCGTGAGAACTATCATGTTCAATTTGAATGAAGTAGATGGATAGAGATAACGGAAAGTTACGTGTAATGAATTGGCAACCTAAAATAACGCACAATCATAAATGATGAAAGAATCAAGGATTAATGAGCTAAGCATGATCTCAAAAAACACTGCTCTATAGTGCTCAAGTAATTAATGCCAACATAATTGTCGAAGTATCCGGAAGGAGTCTGTTCATGTTTAGTAAGGATTGATATAAGTAATTGCATGATAATAGACATAGACTGGATAATTGGGAATGAACAACAGAAGTTGATTCAATATGTCAGTTCTGATCCATTTTTAAATTGCTAATCAACTTGATCAAAAAAAGATTGTGGATTTACGTTCAGATATGTTTAAATGTATGAATATGTTAAATACCTTGCATTGATAATTATAAAACAACAAAAAGATTTTGTTCTTGTTTGTCATTACATTTCATGATAGAATGTCTTTCTTTTGCATAATTTTAGTTGCATGAAATTATCTTTCAGAAAATTTATAAAGATTTTATGATCTCATTATTTTCTGATTATCCTCTAAAAGTGCAATGACAACTGAAAGAACTTTGTTGAGATCAAGATATATCTGATCACCCAATCCATGAGATAGAAGACTGTGAAGCATGTGTTAGTTTGATGGGTTTAATGTTTAAGGATATTAGTTACCTTAAGACAACATTACATTGTAGGATACACATTGTGCGAACCAAAGTACTTAGTGAAAGAATTATGTTTTGGTTGAATGTTGGGATTGCCTAAGTGTTAATGTTTGTGAGGTATCATATCTTGATGAATTAGTGAATTATGACTTGAATTTAACGTACTAGTTTGCTGTAAGGAGAAATAAATGTGTCGAAATCCTAAGTTGTGAAAAATTGAATTGCCAAAGTGGCTCACTCGCACGCTTAAGAGTTGAACCGTACGGATGACCATACGTTTGAGGTGAGCCGTACGGATGGCCAAATCTTAGGGTAGTCTCTTAGACTTCTAGGCCAAACGCATGAATGATAGGTGAGTCGCACGGTTGGATTGTAAAATGCATGCTTAATCGTACGATCGAGCTTGAGGGTATAAATAGGGGAGGGATGAACACTGTCAGTCACGTTTCCCTCCACAACTAAATTTTTTCTCTTAAAAATCGATTGTTTCCATTTCAAATTTCCACCGTAGAATTTGTTTAGCACACCTAGCCGACTCTATCGCCACTTAATTGGTAAGATTTCATCATGATTTGAGATGTCAATTTGTTGTTTATGTATGTCGAAAGCCTAGTGGTTTACTAGTTCGATTTTGTAGATTTCCGATGTGTTTTACATGTAGTTTGCTGTTGTTATTTGTTAAACGAGTGCTATGCTTGCTATAGTGATAAGAATTGGACAATATAACATACAAACATGAAATCTAAAAAATTTGAAATGTGCATTTAATGTGTTTCGTTCAGACATGCACGACTGACACTCACTCGCGCGCGTGAGACTTGACACGCACGAGTCAGTGCACGGTTGAGGCTCAACCGTGTAAACATTTAAGCTCACTCAAGTGAAATTACTCAGTGTTTATTTTGTTGCTCACTCGTATACTTGAGCTGACACGTGTGCTTAACTGCACGAGTCACCACACGGTTGACCCTCCCTCATTTGAGTATTGCCCCAACCGTGTACATTGTCTGAAACGTGTGCTATTGCTCAGATGTGTCAACAGTGACACGAGTGACATTGTGAACCACACGACTGACCCTTCAGACGTACGTGTGAGACCGTCTCTCGCACAATTTGTCTTGTTTAAATCTTTATGACACTTTGTTGAAATGTTTTAAAATGTTGTATTATTCTGGTTTCTATTTCTAATTAATTGTTAATTACAGAATGTTAAGATTCGAAACATGGCAGAAGCTCAAAGAAATCCTGAAATCCAGGGGGAGCAAATGCAAAACCCACCAGTAATTTAACAGGTTCTTCAACCTGAGATAGTTGATCGATCTAAACCACTGGAGATGGGAGAACAGAACAATCAGGTTGCTCTTTACAATACTAATCTGGAAAAAGGAAGTAATTTCGTGGAAATTATCGAGTTTCTTAAAAGATCAAGGATCCACACAGCCATCTCAACACTGTGCACAGCTTATTACAGCCACCAAAGAGAATTCTGGAAGAATGTACAGTTTGATGTGTCTGGTGAAGACGAAATTGATCAGTACCGTTCAAGGGAACGAGGTTATTGTTTCTAAATCTGTAATCAGGAGGATTCTAGGGTTTACTGATGAACGCTGCTCTTTGATGACACTAAACAGAGACGGGATCCACGGTTGCTTTAAGAGATGTGGTTATTCTGGTATGTTAGTTGGTAATTCCGAGTTGATGAAGACACTTCTACCACCACAATATCGATACTTGGCACATGTCTTATTACATTGCCTTGGAGGTAGAAAAGCTGGTTTTGACAAGTTAAATGAGAAAGTACACAGCATGTTTGTTGCTCTTGTTCTAAAGGCTCTTTATGATTTTTCGGGATTTGTCTTTCATTATTTCAAATCGAACCACTTCAGCAAGGCACAAAAGTATCTCATCTATGCGAGATTTCTTCAGCTGATCATTAATGATGCAGCTCACAGTCTTCCTAAGCTTGAACCTGATGTTATTCCACTGGCTCCTATGAATGTTGTGACATTTAGGAGGATGATGCATACCAGAAATGATGAACTCAGACCTGATTTTGTAAGGGTACTTGTGTGTCATTTAAAGAAAGAAAATTATAGGTGTCCTCCAGGGAATGAGTGGAGAAATGAAAATTCTGACTCTAACTATGAGGTGACTGATGATGAAGAAAAAGCAGAAGATGATAACCAAGGAAATGTAGGTGAAACTCGAGAAGGTGATCAAAGTTATAACAATGATGATGATGATGAAGCTACTGAGGAAGACACCGAGTTGGTTCGTAGGAAGAGAAAGGGAAAGGAACCAATGTCCACTGAGCGACCTCAAAAGAAAGAGAGGATAACAAAGCATCAAAATGACTCACCACAACGATCATCTCACAGAGGTTCTATACAGCAAACTCGACGTCAACCTACTAGTTTTATGAAAGATGCTAGAGCTACTGTTGTACCATCTCAAGTTACTCAATTTGAATTCAAAGCACAATTGAATCTTTTGATGTCATTGGTTCCTAAGATGAATAATCTTGAAAACCAAGTTGTTGAGGAGAAGAAGGCGAGTGTTGTTAAAATTAAACTGTTAGAGAAAGAAAACAAGAAGCTATGGAAGTGTGTGAATCGTCAAAGGAAGAAGATGGAGACATTAAATAAATAGCTTGTTGAGGTTCGAAGTAAACATGAAACCGAAATGAAAGCAATGAATGGCAAGTTCAAACAACTTGCTTCTGGAAAAACCAAACTGATTACCGATGGTGAAGAACAGGATTACTCTGATTTGGGAAGTGATGAAAGAGATGACGAGCATGCTGATGCTGAGACTGAAAGACCCTCTTTTGAATATCTATTAGTTCTACCTATTCGAAGCTTCAATGAATATGGTGAGGTGTTTACTGCTGAATATTATAAGAATTATTCAAATGTTTTTAATGATGCAGAAAAGGGGATCTTCCACCAAGTGATTTCTCAACCGAACAGCTTGCTGCTCTGGCATATGATAGTGATTATAATACAGAGGATGCAGATGCAGTTGAAGCTGAAGATAAGGCTCCCCAAGAAGAGCTAGTTGATGAAATACCTCCCAAATCAATCTAAAATATAGATTTGAGTGATGTGGATAATGTTTTTGAAGATGAAAAGGCTTCAGGTTTTGTTGAAGAAGAGATTGTGAAAGAAGAAGTGATTATTAAATCTAGAAGTTGAGATTGTGATACCTTCGCTCAATCCATACTCAAATCCGTCACTCAATACTTTAAGTGACTTCTTTAATTTGAGTAGTGAGGAGAAAACCAAGAATTTGAATGAACTTGAGAAGGCAAGAAAGGTATACAATAGGTAAGTGAAGGAAGTTGATAAGTTGATGGAGAAAAAACGAAACATCTGACATAAGAAACTGCTCGATGAGAAAGAACAGAAAGAGAATTAGTTGAAAAGAAAGAAAATTCGAGCCGAACAAGCTAAGGCCGAGGGATGTATCACACCCCCAATTAGGGCCTCGGTGAATGTGACATTAATATCAAATAAACCAACATATTATAATATACGAGAACAATACTAAATGATAAAAACAAACTTTGTTGAGTACGCAGCGGAAAATAAATGTCGTTACAATAATGGAAATTACAATAAAGTAATTGTTTTAAATGCAATATCTCTTGATCCTAAGTCCATGTAGCATCACATAAGCAGTAAGTAATTCAAGCTTGATCAATCGGCACCTGAAACAAACATGCTAAAGTGTCAACCAAAAAGTTGAGCAAAGTTCATAGGTTTAACAGAAATATTTGACCGTTGTTTAGACCACAAGATTTAGTTTATAAAGTTGATCTCGCAGATCAAAAAGTTATGTCAATTCATGATATTTAGACTAAACGTTCAAAGTTTGCCCCAATGACAAGTTGTGTCTGTCCTTGTCGGTTTAATTTCATTATTAAATAATACAATGACTTGGTCAAATGTATCGGGGACGTTACTACCGATAGGCCTACCCCCAATAATTAAGCATGCATTCAATGAGCAATTAAAAATATCACTGTAGGGACTTAGTCGGACATAGCCGGGTATAGCATAGTTTAACAGTTGCTACTTGTGTCTAAATTGTAAATAGTAAAAGTAGCATGTGTCTCACCCTAAAAAGTTAAATAAGTTGTGCACAATATAAAGTGGGGCTATGAAATTCACCTTAGTGAGTAGAGAGAGACGGTTATTCCTCGAAATAGAAAGTTTGAATGAACGTGAGCAGAAAGTCAACCTATTGACATTTAAGTGTAGTTAAGTATTTTGCCCAAGTTTTGGTTTAAGTATGAAGTGTAGTTCGTTTTACTAAGTTTCCATTCCTAGTAAGTTTCAATTTTTAGAAAGTTTCCATTTTTAGTAAGTTTCTCATTTTAGTAAGTTTATAATTAGAAAGTTTCTATTTAAAAGTGTTTCCATTTTAGGATATTTGCCATATTAGATATACTTCCAATCACCCCTTTCCCTTCGAATGGCCATTTCAGGTCTAGGGACTTGAGCTATAGGATCCTTTAAATCGGAAAATCCAAACCCTTCCGCCTAGAGTTTCGTAGAAACCATTCGTCAAGAAAGTTCGAAGATCTATATATATCTAATATATATCCAAAAATGTTTTTATATGTTATAATATAAGTAGTAGGTTATAAGTGTTAGTAAGAGTAATAGTGTATAAATGTTAAATAATAGTATAAGTAATATTAGGATTTCATTAACTAACTAGGGTTAATTAATTAAAGTAGTATTTTAATGATTAGGGTTTAGTAATAAATGTCTAGGGTTTAATTAATGTTCTAGGGTTTAGTAAATTAGGGTTTAAGTATTTAGGGTTTTATTTATTTAATATATATGTATATGTATTTCGTATATATGTGTATATATATATATATAAAATATTTTTTTTACATGTATATATATATGTCGATTTATGTATATGTATATATGTATTTATTTTGTTTCCTTAATTAACATAAACAAATCTTTTATCTAATCACCTAGGTTTTAAAGATCAAACACTTCTATCCCCCCTTTTTTCGGTCGACTATACATATACATACATATATTTTTTTTCTTTCATTTATATATAGATCTTATGTGTGTTCATGTATATATTGTGTATGTTTATGACTTAACAAGTTTGTAACATGAATATGAATTAAAACAAAGATCAAAGATTATGTAAATAAGTTTAGGGTTTATGTTATACCTTTGAAGATTCGAAGATGATTAACAAAAGAAAAGAAGAAACACTTTGAAGATTGAAGATCAAAGCCTTGAAGATTTGAAGAACACCTTGAAGATTCTTGAAGAACGCGAAGAACGACTTGAAGATTACTTGAAAAACCCTTGAAGATTTTCGATGGTGGTGATGGGATTTTCGGTTTTGGGGCCGAAAATAAGAGAGAGAGAGAGATTTGGGAGAGAGATTTGTGATTGTGATTTGGTACAAAGAAAAGGTTTAGCTTAGGCCTCTATTTATAGGGAGGATAGGAAAATACTAGAATTTGGGTTAGGGTTAGGTTTACTTAGGGAACAAGTTAGCTTGAAGAGGGGGTTAAGGGTGTTGCTTAGGGCCAAAATTTAGAGGGGCAAAAAGGTAATTTTACCCTTCCTAAAATCGGCTAGGGTTTAAGGGTTTAGGGTGGAACTTTTTCACTTTAGTCCTTGTACTTTAATTTAACTTAAATGGTTCCTTAATTATCCAAGTTTAATTATTTAAGTGTACAAAGTTTAAGGTTATTTATTTTGTTCACGAAAGTTTATTAACTCATTATTTTTATCTTTTATTAACTTGTCCATTATTACACAAAGTTAATTATTATATTTTACAATTCTTAACGCTTAACAATTATCGATTGAAGTTTAATTATTAAGTTTAATTATATTATTTTGGGCATTTAATAAGGAAAAGTATAGAATGGAAAAATGAGGGTCGTTATAGTACCTCCCCATTATTGAAAACTTCGTCCCGAAGTTTTAGGTAGATTCCTCGTTTGCATCAGCAGTTGAGAAGAGATGGGGATATTTCCGTATCATGTGGTCTTTACATTCCCAGGTATATTCGGGGCCTCTGCACAAATTCCAACAAACTTTAACGATAGGTATATTACTTTTACGCATTTGTTTGACCTCTCCTTCCATGATTTCTATAGGTTCTTCAACGAAGTGCATTTGCTCATCAATGCGGATATCATCCAAAGGAATAACGGGTGTGTCATTAGCAAGACACCTATTAAGATTTGAGACATGAAACACATCATGTACTTGGCTAAGTTCAGTTGGTAGTTCTAATCGGTACGCCACGAGACCGACTCTTTAAGTGATCGTGAAAGGTCCAACATATCGTGGACTGAGTTTGCTTCGCTTACCGAAACGAACAACGCCTTTCCAAGGGGACACTTTCAACATGACTTTATCTCCAACTTGGAATTCTATATCCTTCCGTTTCTTATTGGCATAGCTCTTTTGTCGGCTACGGGCAGTTTCTAATCGTTGCTTAATCTGAATGATCTTTTCGGTAGTTTCATGAATAATTTCAGGACCAATTAAATGTCTGTCCTTGAGTTCATCCCAACACAAAGGGGATCTACATTTCTGGCCATATAAAGCTTCAAAAGGTACAACTTTAATGCTAGAGTGATAACTGTTGTTGTAAGAAAATTCAACCAAAGGCAAGTGTCTATCCCAACCTTTGCCAAAATCGATTACACAAGCACGTAGCATATCTTCCAAGGTTTGAATAGTTTGTTCACTTTGACCATCAGTTTGCAGATAATAGGTTGTACTCATGTCGAGTTGAGTTCCAAGAGCAGATTGTAAAGTTTTCCAGAATCTAGAAACGAATCGACCGTCGTGATCAGAAATAATCGAGATAGGAACTCCATGATGTGAGACAATTTCTTTAATGTAAAGCTGTGATAATTTCTCCATCTTGTCGGTTTCCTTGATTGGTATGAAATGTGCAGATTTAGTAAGGCGATCAACTATGACCCAAATAGTATCGTTACCGTTTGAAGTCTTAGGCAACTTAGTAACGAAGTCCATAGTGATGCATTCCCACTTCCACTGCGGAATATCGGGTTGTGTCAACAGACCATAAGGCTTTTGATGTTCAGCCTTAACTTTCAGACAAGTGAGACACTTATTAACATAAGTAGCAATGTCGTCTTTCATGTTAGGCCACCAGTAGAATTCCTTCACATCGTGATACATGTGACGACCCGGAAATTTTCGACCAAATTTAAACTTAATCTTTATATAATATGTGACATGATAAGCAAAGTCTGTAATGATGAAGTCTCAAAAAATTTGAACTGTTTCATATATGCAATTACCCTTCAATTATTTTTGACGATTCACGAACAACTATTTGTAAATAGATAGGTATATATAAATATATGCATATGTGTAATAACTTGAAACATGTTAATAAATATTATATGATTTAGTAATTAGAACTAAATATGTAAATAATTTCAAAGTAATTATATATAAGAATATGCCTTGGAAACGTTAACAAAGTAGTAAACGTAGAATATATAGAAAATTTAAAATAAGTATACTATAATAATTTATTTTTATATTTATGTTTATATATAAATTTGTTATATTATTATTATTATCTTATTATTATTACTACTTTACTATATTATTATATAACATACATACAACTAGTACTCGTTGTTTCTTGTTTATGATCATCAACAACATTTAAGGCTTCACGAGAATGGATGCTAAGATATTTAACAAGTAGACTTGACTAGTTATATATTTTTTTGTTTTGTTTGATACAACACAACGATATGTAACATCACTTATTATTGTTATCTTATATGTATATATATACATGCATGTTTTGCTTTTGTGTGGGGTTTGCACCAACTAGCAAAACGTCATTTCTATTATTATGTTATAGACTAATTACAACTCTGAAATTCTTGGTATAACGTATCACTCTTGATTGATATCCATGACTTTTCCTTCTTATTCTTTGGCTCAACCACACCTACACAAACCCAGTATCTTATATCACTATATTATATTTTTGTTTTATTTTCACAAAACCAAACTTTAGCATATGCACATACATGCATCTGTTTTATGTCATAATCCAACTCACTTTTATATTTCCAACTCAATCTTTTGCTTTTCACCTTTCACTTTCTTAATTATATAATAACTATACATATTCTATATGTATATGTGAGATAGATGTGCGAGTGATCAACTAAACCACAAACCATTCTCCTCTACACTAATATTCAAGAATAACTTTCACCTTCCACTATGAGCCACTCCCCATCACCACCGTGAGCTTCACCTCACCTCTACCCATACAATCACCATGACCACTTTCCTAGTCAACAACCATCAATAACTACCATTATAAAACCGAAGAATCACCACCATCCTTGTGTCTTCCTTCCTATTTCCTTCTTTTCTGATCTGCTTATTTTCTGTTTCGAGAATCAATACAAACACCACCACCACAAACTACCATCTTATATTATCATCAAACCAAAACACATATATGATTACATACATAGATCAAAAAATGAAAACACTATTTACATACTTGTTCAATCAAACAATCATCAAACCTGTGACACATCTGATCTTGAATTCAATTTTGAAACTCTCAAAGGACCAGCTGCACCTGTTCTTGGTCGATTACAGAAAATTGATATTGTTTCAATCAATTTCACTTCAACAAAACAGTAAGTCGTTAATATTATATAAGTCTTCCATTTATTTCTTCTTCAATTAATCGTCGTCTGCTATTCGATCAATCCAACCCGAAAACCCTGATTTAAATACCCACAACCCATCATATAACTTAATTAAATAAAGCTAAATACATACCTTTGAATATCATCAAGAACTATTATGAACTTTAACTGCTAATCGATTGGAAACAAAACAATTGATTATTATTGAACACCAACATCACTCCCATCGGAACCCACTTGAGTTTTATTCAAATCGGTTCTTTTTTTTGGTCGGGTTTTAAACAAGAAGATCGGACATAAATCAATTTGTTGAAGCTACTGCTCGTGCCTGTTGATCGAACACCATAGTCTGTCTGTTTCGGATCGAAGAACAACAGCCGAAGGATACATCTGTTTTTATTTTAATCTTTGTTATTTTGCTGCTGAATTGTGGTTAAAAAAAAGGGATCGAATATATGTAGCAGACATCGAAGTACTGGTATCGGGTTTAAGTAACAGCAAATCATAAGTGTAATTAGGCCACGTACATGCTGTTGGGCCAAACCGTAATTGGGCTATTCTGTTTGAAAACAGGAAATGAATTATATATGTATAAGTTGAGTTATAAATCAAAAATGAAACAAATGGAGCCTTGGTTAAGGAGTATTTCGGGTGAGCGAGGGGTCTCGGGTTCGAGCCTTGGCACGGTCAATATACATCTTTTTGGGCCGATTTTTGATGAGGTAGTTTTTCTTAAAATTATTATTATTATTTTTATTATTATTATTATTGTTATGATTAGTTATTGTTATTATGATTAGTAATATTGTTATCATTATTACTAATACAAATATTAAATATTATTATTGTTAGGATTATAACTATAAAACTGAATATTATTATTATTATTGTTAAGATAAGTATTATTACAACTATCATGCTGAAATTATCATTAATAGTGTTATAAGTATCACTAATAATATTGACCTTACCATTTTAGTATTATTATCATTGATATGATTATGATTATTATTGTTATTATTATTATGAAAATGATACGATTTATAATATTAATAGTATTAGTATCATTTTATGATTATTAGTATTAGTATTATTATTAGTATTGTTATATTTATTAAGTATTATGAACAACATTTATTACTAGTATTATCAATATCAATATTGTTAGTATTAGTATTATAATTGTTATTATTACAAATATAAGAACTTAGGATAAAAATTTATTATTAATTTCAATAATATTAGTATTAATATCATTTTTATTAGTATTATTAACATATTTAAAATTTGTAATATCCTTATTATCATTATTATTATCACATGTATTATCATTAATATAATCATAACTATCATTTTATTCGATAAATAATGTACATAGAATATACTTATTATATATATATATATATATATATATATATATATATATATATATATATATATATATATATATATATATATATATATATATATATATATATATATATATATCAAACATAATAACATTTTTATATAAATACTTATATATAACAAATTAGGTAGTTTTAAGATAATACTAATAAAACATATATATTAATATGACTATATAAATACTAATCAAATTAAATAGGTACACAAACTATATATATATATATATATATATATATATATATATATATATATATATATATATATATAAAGTATAATGAAAAGATATATAATATGAATTTGTTCAATTACGATTATATGTTTTAATATATATACGAATGATATAGGTTCGTGAATTCGAGGCCTGATCATATACATGGCATTGTATATGTATATTTTATTTGCTAAAAGCCAAAGGCAGAACTACACGAATTATAAGGCAAAGCTATACAAAATTCGCTGAAAATAAGTGCAGCGGTTATGTTTTCGCATTAATGCAAGACCGCGGTTTAATCCGCTGAGTTTCCGCGGATAGTTAAGTAACTCGCAGACCGCGGATATTTCGATTCCTATAAATAGGGAGCTTGGCCTCTCATTTATGGGTTGTTGATTCTCTGCCATTTTGCCTAAGCCTTTTTAATTTCCACTTGTGATCTTGCCCAAGGGATTTTTACACCGCGCAAAGGTGAATTAAGCTAATTAACAATCAAGACCGGGTCGGGGTGGTTGATCACTTGATAGTTAAAGTGAAAGACGATTATCGAGGCCCAAAATAATCATCAAACATTCCATCCTCCATTACAATCCTATTGCACTCAATCCGTAATTAAGTAACATCATTAATTAAGGATTAATCAATTGGCGCCATCCGTGGGACAAGTTTTACAAATTAACCTGAAAAGTTTTTGTTTCGTGCCGTTAAACAATTAATTTGACGGTTTAATTGCAATCGTGTTTTTCTTGTGATGATTTGCAGGTGCTTTTACAATATTCAATCAGTCGATCTGCTCGACAATCATGATGACAAATGCAAAGCAAACTGGTGGTTATGCGAATGCTGATGCACTGCCTGGTGATTCGCAGAACGTTGTGATATTTCCATTACAAACAAATGCTAGTATAACCGCGGGAAAATCGGTTCAAGAGCCGATCGCTAAAACATCTGCTGAAAACAATGCTAGTGACTCGCAGCCAGAAGTTGCTGCTGAAAAAATGATTGCGCGAAGAAATTTGCTACGAAATCGTAGTGAAATAACCGCTGATGGGAATCGACCAAAAGCTTTGGCTGGAAAATCTAGTTTGCGAACTGACAAGATTGTTGGTACTGTAATCGAGCAAGCTAAGAGAGATGCTAAGCGTAATTGTGAATCTCGCATACCGCGCACTTACTTATGGCCATTGAATGATTCAGGATCACAAGTTGATCGTCTAGTTATTGAGCATAATGATAGCGATAGTGATAATGCAGAAGATCGCATTCATTTGAACTCTGTGTATAAATCAAAAATGGCAAAAACGCCAAGAGAAGAGTGCGAATTTTCTGATGATTCGGACAGCGTAGAAGAGTTTGTTAAAAATCCACAAATTAAGCGAAAGCGACCACCAACACCTTTCCCTCGCTATGAGGAAGAGGGCAATGCATCTAACGCTGCTCGCAGAGAAAATGCCCAGAATTTTTTGGCGGATGCTTTCAGAAGCATTGCGCCAAAGTCAATGCAACATAAGTTTGATCAGCCAAACTTTTTGCAATACATGCTTACCAAGTTTTGTGTGAAGAATGCAGATACTTGCACAAAGAAGGCAACAGAAATCACTACTGCTGCGGACAAGTTTGCCCAGCATATTTCTGACTATCCAATTATTTCTCCGCCGATCGTGCCGACAACTCTGGGAGTCTATTCGGGTCTAACTGATCCTTTGGATTTTCTACAACGCTTCGAAGGCGTTGTGAGCACTTATAACTGGGATGAACCAGTCGCGTTTAGAGTATTCCCCATGGCCTTGCAAGGGTCAGCAAGGGAATGGTTCTATAGTTTGCAATCTCGCAGTATCATTGGCTTCGTAGATTTGCGCGAAATTTTTTTGCTGCAGTTTCAAAATCTATTACCGCAGAAAAAGATGCACATAGAATGTCACGATATTAAGCAAGGCAACAAGGATACTTTGAACGCATTACTTACGCGGTACATCTACGAATGTCAAAAGATTCCAAGCCTGCATGAAGATCAAAAAATCTCTAGATTTTTGCATGCTATTAATCCGCAGAGACATCCAACTCTGGTGCGAAGGCTGCGAAGAGATGTTCCGCACACTTTTGCTAAAGTTCAACAGGAAACATATGATTACCTCCGTGGTGGAGAGGATAGCACTATAACCCCTGCGTGTGGGTGGGGTAGAGACAAAAGTTGGCGAGATGATAATGACTCTTTTCGCGATGGTAACAGTGATAATTACCGCGGATCAGGTTTTCATTAAAGAAATGGCGGCGGTGGATACCCGCGAAATGACAGGTTTCAAAGCCAAAATGATAACCATGGATATGGACGCCGTGATCGCTATTCTACGCGAAAGTGGAGCAATGAATCATTCAACATCATTCAGACGCTAACAAAAACGCCCAAGGAAATTTTGTTGCAAGAAAGAGTTGCTAAGTCTTTTCCTGATCCGCAGCCTTTGGGAGAAAATAGCAGGCGCGATAGATCAAAATTTTTTGTTTTCCATGACGATTACGGTCATGACACCAATCGTTGTAGAGATTTGGCGGAATTCATTGCGGAAGCATACGAGCAAGGCAAGCTGGACCATTTAATCGCACAAAACACCACGAATGTGATTGTAATGCCTACAGAAGCTAATACCTCGAATGCATCAAACGCGGTTGAGCGAAAGGCTCCCGCAGTAAAAAATCTGGGAGTAAAAATGGTGAGCAAAAAAGAAAATCTGCGCGGAATCCAGGTAATCAACGTGGTAGAAGTGCAGGGTGATACGTCGATAATGCAAATTTCAGAACAGATTGTCAGTTGGAAATGTCCTTCTATTGCGTTTCCTCCTGCAAGTTTGACCGCGGATGATGATAAGCCTGTAATGGTTTCATGTCGCATTGCAAATACTGGAATAATGATAATGAAGGTACATGTGGACACTGGTAGCAGTGTCGACGTCATGTACGAACAATGCTTTAGCAAGTTACCCGTGAACATTCAAGCTTTGATGAAACCTACTGCGGTTTCACTTGCCGGGTTCTCAGGAGAGTCATCCTGGCCCGTTGGTCAGCTGGAATTACAGATGGAGTTAGTTGATGACAGCGATGAGTCGCTAAGGTGCCAAGCTTTATTGAATCTGTACATAATGCGAAATCAATCGCGATTCAATATGATACTTGGGCGCACAGCTTTGCGCATGTTTGGCGCTATACCGTCTACCATACATGGTATGTTAAAATTTTCTGCCAACAAGGGCATTGGCTCGCTGATTTCTGCGAAAGTTTAGCCATTCTGCGCTATGATTATGGCAAATGCGAATTTGGGTATTGAAGGATGATCAGTTAATCCTGAAGAGTGCGAAAATTTAAAAAGTTGTAATAAGATGCTAAGGCAAAATTTATAAATGCATGATATTAAGATGTGAATTTGATAGTTGTGTTTATGTTTAGAATGCGAAATAATAATGAATAACGCAAAGTTAATTTGTAATTGTTTCTTTACAAAGCGAAAACACTGCGTGTGGCCATGCGTAGTGCTTTTTTCGCAGAATACAATTATTTGTCTTTTACAACATTAAGTTAATGTTTGTTCTGCGGATATTTTAAGTAAGGTGGCATGATTTTCGCTAAGTGTGGCCTACTTAAATGATATAATAATGCAAGAATGCATTGTGACAGAATCTGTTAAAAACAAAGTGATGAAATTGCCCACTTGTGTTAATTTGAAAATAATTGCGAAAGGATAACACTTCCTAAGTATTTGATCTTGCCAATACTTAGATGCTTCGCAATGCTAAATTTGCCTAAGGATCGTTATGGCGGACTTAGAAGATTCATAATGTATAAGTATATACGCATACAGATTGCTTCGCAAAAGTACACATTTATTATGTGCACAATAATAAAAGTTGGAAATTGCAAAGGACAAGTCCGTGTTATGAATATTGATAATAAAGCGCTATATAAATAAAAGAAGTTGCAACTGCAGACTGTGAAAAAAGTGAATAATATTAAGCGCGTACGTAACGCGGATTCTTACAGCAAACGCAATTTGTAATTGCGAAAATACATTCAAAAACAAATTAGTCAAGGCAAAACTAAAGTTCTAATGCTTTAATATCTGCAAATAAAACGCCTTCCCGCTGACTGAGCTCCTCCAGCACAGGTATGCTAATCTTCTCAACCTCCTTCTTCGCCCTCTCGAGTATTTCGCGGGCATCATCGGTGGCGCATATTTCTTTCGCCATGTCAGAAGGAAGAGGTTGTGAAAGATCGCCGAGTTTGCATAATAAATCATACCACTCGTAGCGAGTGGCAAGCTTTGCTGCTTGAGCATATGTTTGAAATTTTTCAGTGACTGGCTCGGAGTCCATCACTTTATTCGCGAATGTTGGGAGATACTTGACTAGCTGTGCGAACTCATGTTCTGCAACTTCTGCCCTTCTTTTAAGTTTGGCGTTCTCTTCCACTACCTTTTCAAGACGCGTTTCAGCCTTTCGCGCCCTTCTCTCTTGTGCATTGGCAGTTTTTACTGCTTTATCATACTCGTCTAACATCTCAGTGAAGCGCTCTATGCTGTCGACTGTCAGATAAATTGCATTGTAGCAATTATGTAGTCGTTGTCTGGCAGCCTCGGGATAAGACAATTTGAGATATTGCTCCCTTGTTTCTTCAGGAACAAATTTATAAAGCCTTTGGTATAGTCTAAAGGCCCGATTTGCTGCGGCAGTTTCTTCCGCATTGGCTTCTCCTTCCTCTTCCTGGTTGGACGCTTCTGTGTCAGATGGAAGAGATAAATCTTTATTCCCGGGTTCATTAAGAACATTTGTAGGGATTCTTCCTCTAATGTTGTAAAGCGGTGTAGCTTCAGCGGATGACCTTGGAAGAATAGCTATAAACAGATAAGCAAATATAGCAAGTTTATGCTAAAACAAACAATGCGTAATCAAATAAATACTGCGAAATAGCATTTGCTTACTTACTTCTTGTTCAGAATGAGTGCGTAGACGTTTCTTGCGTGGAGTGGGAGTAGTTTCCGCAACCTTACGCTTGCTGCGGTCCTCGCCTCCAGCAATATAACATGTATTGATGATCGGTTCGTCAATAAGAATAATGTCACCGTCGTCGTTCTTTAGGCGACGGGCAGGGCTAATCCTGCTTATATCAGCGGACCTCATGATAAGGTCAAGTGGAACCACTGTAAAAATAAAAGCGCATAGTGTTATGCAAAGCGAAAATTTCAGCGGCATACCATTTTTTGATTGGTCAACCAAAAGCGCATCATGGTCGCTCCACGGCCATTGAATTGACACTCTGCCAATGTACAATGGTACATTCGAGTAAGGTCGTAGAAATATGCCCGCGTTTTTTAGTGTCTTGAGAGTGTCATTCTCAAGATCATCGAGTACAGGCCTCTCATTGAGCTCGGGGTTAAGCTCTGTACACCAAGCTTTAGGAATAGCACTGTCCAAATAGGCGGTGTCGTTGATGTAAAAGAACGAACTGCGCCAATTACCTATTGAGTCCTTGGGTGAAGTCATTACGCCAAGTTTACTGCAGAAAGAAAACCACCCAACATCGTATAGCACTAGGCTATTGCACATATGAAAAACGTTCAGTAGTAGTGGTTGGCCAGTGGCATTGCAGTACATCTCGAACAGCACAATTTTGTTAATTGCGTTAGGATGCAACTGTGCCATGGCGATATTATAGTATTCGCAAACACTGCGGAAAAAGCGGGTAAGTGGAAATCGAAGGTTGCCTTGAGAAATGGCAGCCTCGTAAACAGAAATCATCCCTTTTAGGGGGAGTATCAGCTCGCTGTTCTGCCGCAGGCGCGGTAGGAACAAATTGAGCAAGTGGCGGATACCATTCTTGTAGGGTTTGAAGTTTTGTTTCCATCATATAGGAAACATAACCTCCGGGGGTATGCATAGATGAAGACGACGCCATTTACAATAAAGAAAATAAATTGAATAATAAGAAAAGCTAAATCGGAGGTTGAATTGATGAAATTGAAGGTTCGATTGGCTAATTGCAAAGTACGATTGTGATTCGACGAATTTGGTTGCAGATGAAATTGAAAGAGAAAGAGTAAAAGTTTTTATGCGGATTATTGTGTTATTTATAATCGGGATTAGGGCGAGCAAGTTGAAAAGATAATCATTGCATTTAAATGGCTGAAATTACCGCAACGTGGTAAAACGTGTAAACGGTAATTTTCTAGCCGTTACAGCGTGTTGATTTGACATATTGGTGAAAGTTACCGTTGTAATTACGCGTTGAGCTTAATTAAAACAACGGTAATAAATGGGCGGTAAGAAATATTAAAGTATTGTTTGCGAACTATTTTAAGAAGCATTTCGTTATTTTTAAAGTTTATCATGATGCATTAGCTTCGCGAAAATGCATCATAATAAACTGGGGGGACTTGATCATATACATGGCATTGTATATGTATATTTTATTTGCTAAAAGCCAAAGGCAGAACTACGCGAATTATAAGGCAAAGCTATACAAAATTTGCTGAAAATAAGTGCAGCGATTATGTTTTCGCATTAATGCAAGACCGCAGTTTAATCCGTTGAGTTTCCGCGGATAGTTAAGTAACTCGCAGACCGCGGATATTTCGATTCCTATAAATAGGGAGCTTGGCCTCTCATTTATGGGTTGTTGATTCTTTGTCATTTTGCCTAAGCCTTTGTAATTTTCACTTGTGATCTTGCCCAAGGGATTTTTACACCGCGTAAAGGTGAATTAAGCTAATTAACAATCAAGACCGGGTCGGGGTGGTTGATCACTTGATAATTAAAGTGAAAGACGATCATCGGGGCCCAAAATAATCATCAAACATTCCATCCTCCATTACAATCTTATTGCACTCAATCCGTAATTAAGTAACATCATTAATTAAGGATTGATCAAGGCCAACCCTACATTGTTCAGTATCATCGTATGAATATTTTTACTACAAAATATTGTAGAGTGAGTTTCATTTGCCTTTTTTTACCCTTTATATTTTTGGGCTGAGAATACATGCGCAATTTTTTATAAATGTTTTACGAAATAGACACAAGTAATTGAAACTACATTATATGGGTGAATGATTGAAGCCGAATATGCCCCTTTTGCTTGGTAACCTAAGAATTAGTAAACCGATCTACTAATTGACGCGAATCCTAAAGATAGATCTATTGGGCCTAACGAACCCCATCCAAAGTACCGGATGCTTTAGTACTTCGATGTTGTTTTTATCATATTCGAAGGATTTCCCAGAATGATAGGGGATATTCTTATATGCATCTTGTTAATGTCGGTTACCAGGTATTCACCATATGAATGATTTTTTTCTCTATGCATGGGACGTATATTTATGAGAACTGGAAATGAAATTCTTGTGGTCTATTAAAATGATGGAAATGATTATTTATGTTAAACTAATGAACTCACCAACCTTTTGGTTGACACTTTAAAGCATGTTTATTCTCAGGTATGAAAGAAATCTTCCGCTGTACATTTGCTCATATTAGAGATATTACTTGGAGTCATTCATGACATATTTCAAAAGACGTTGCATTCGAGTCATCGAGTTCATCAAGATTATTATTAAGTCGATTATAGTTGGATAGATTATGAAATGGTATGCATGTCATCAACTTTCGATGTATTGAAAGTTTGTCTTTTAAAAACGAATGCAATGTTTGTAAAATGTATCATATAGAGGTCAAGTACCGCGCGATGTAACCAAATGTAATGTATTCGTCCAGATGGATTAGGACGGGTCCTTTCAGTTGGTATTAGAGCGGTGGTCTTAGCAAACCAGGTCTTGCATTAGTGTGTCTAACTAGTAGTTGTTTAGATGCATTAGTGAGTCTGGACTTCGACCTTGTCTGCATGTCAAAAGTTTTGCTTATCATTTCGTGTCGAAAATCATCTACTTATTATCCTTAGGAAATTACCCGCTTATCATTCCTAGTCTAGACACATCATACTGCAATGATTGCATGAATAGTGTATAGACAAAATTCATATCTTATCGTTCCTGCTAAATCATATCTTAGCGTATCTGTTACTGTAAACCTTGCCTGACATATTTCGTAAATTCCTCCGTAACTTATGGGATTTTAGTATTATATATGCATATGTAAATCATGTATTGCAGGGTACTAATCTTCATCCTATAATCTATTTCTTATCGAAAAATTCTTCATCTGATCGTACGAGATGAATCCCTCAACCAGTCCGAATTCCTCGGATTCCGACAGCTATTCCGATATGGATATCCACTTGAGCTCCGAAAGCATGCATAACTAGAATGAATCAACCAATCATTCATCCCCAATTTTGTAAGCATCAGTTTCGGTTTTCTTCATAATAGAACCACCAGCTGCTATATCTATGTCTTTCCTTGTAGTGATGTCGCATCCTTGGTAGAATATTTGTACTATTTGACAGGTGTCTAAACCATGTTGCGGACATCCTCTTAACAACTTTCCATATCTAGTCCATGCCTCATATAGAGTTTCATTCGGTTTCTGTGTAAACGTAACAATTTCTGCTTGAAGTCTTACGGCTTTAGATGCAGGAAAGAATTGTTTAAGAAATTTGTCAACTAAAACATCCCATGTATCGATCGCCCCTTCAGGTAACGATTCCAACCAATCTTTGGCTTCTCCCTTTAAAGTCCAGGGAAATAACATGAGATATATCTGTTCATCCTCCACTTCTCGGATTTTAAATAGTGTGCAGATCCTATTAAAGGTACGTAGATGTTCATTTGGATCTTCCTTCGGCGCACCACTAAATTGGCATTGATTAGTCACCATATGTAGAATTTGTCCTTTGATTTCATAATCTGGCGCATTAATGTCTGGATGAGTAATTGCGTGACCTTGGCCAGTGCGTTTAGCTCTCATTCGGTCTTCCATACTTAAAGGTTCCAGATTCTCCATAATTGAATTTGTTGAATCGGAATCACTAGAGGATTCTGATTTAATGGTTCGTTCCTCAACAATCTCTGTTTGAATGATTGGTGGTTCCGGAGGAAAGTTTAATGGTTCAGGATCTACGAACCGTTCCTGAATATTCTCCGGATTCTCAATTGTGAGGTCGGGTTCAAAAAATGGATTATCGGAAATTTGAACTGAAGTACTTGGTCGACTGGATGACGATTCTAAAGAAAAATCAACGGCGGTTATATTTGCTAAATGTCTTGATCTAGTTACACGTGGTGAACGTACAAAAGGTGGTGAACGTCTTGCTCGGTGCATTCACTGAATATCCTATTAGTTTTTAAAAGGAAATAAAAATTATAATAAGTTATCCAACTAATAGACTTTTCTGATTTTGCCCACGTTTTGAATAGCCAAAAGATGCAGCAGAGGGGCAGGATTCGTTTGGTCTCAATATAATTGAGGACTGTTTGGCTCCAATAACCCGGTCCACGTACAAATCCAACTATTACTACGAACCATAAAATTTTGATGTCTATCAATTTAACCACTTAAAATAAATTTTCGTAATTTTTAAGAAATTTAGATAAGAAGTAGAACAAAAATTCTATGTCCTAAAACTAGAATAGCGAGAAATAAGAAAGAAAAAGAGTTCGTCGGAAAAAGATCGAAAAAGAAAAATGGTTGAAAAATTAAAGGTGACGGAAAAATAAAAGAAACTTATAAAACTTAAAAGTACTTGACTAACCTAACCTTATTACTACAACTAACTTAAAATTATAATCGCAAATTGAGATTACTAATTAGAATGATAATTGATACATAGGTAAAAGGTGTCTAAAAATATTAAAGCTTACAAGAAAAACTATATCCCAAATGGAAATAACTTAAAAAGAAACTAAAACTTAAAAAGGCGTCGCAAAATTCTAAAGCACCTAAATCTTAGTCTGAAGAAAAAGCACTTAAGGAATTTTACGGCAAAGCCTAAAAATCTAGAAGTAAAAATAACTATGACAAAATCTAAGTTTAAAACTAAATATGAGCTAAAAATACAAATATTACGCTAAAACGATTAAAAAGGGACAAAATATAAAAATATACAAAAAGTTGTAAAAATTAAAAATTTTGTAAAAATATTATTTTTATATTATTTTATAAAAGTATTAATTTAAATATATAAATAAAACTAATTAAAACTTAATATAACTAAATAATTAAAATTAAATATTAATTTAATTAAAACCTAAATCTTAATTAATTAATAATAATAATTATTACTCCGTATTAAATGCTGTTTAGGGTTTCTGTCGGTGTCAGAGTTTCTCCGCGAGTTGCGGTATTTAATGCATCAAACTCCGCGAGTCGCGGGGTTCAGAAATTCAGATGACAGCTTATTTAAATTCGACGCGTTTTTCTTTATTTATTTTTTTTCTTTCTGTTTTTAATTTTTCTGTTTCTATATAAATAAAAGATATTTAAATAAAACTTTATATCTTTATAAATTAAAATAAAAATAAAGAAACTTATAAAACTTAAATATTTAACAAAATCTTAAAAATACATAAATTTTTATTTTTTTTTTCTTTTTATATTTTCGAATATTTAAAACGTACTTTTATAAAAACGAAGTTTAATAAAAGTAAAATAAATTTTTTTTTTATATTAGCGTTGCGCTTCCAGCTTTTAAGAGACTCCCCGGCAGCGGCGCCAAAAATACTTGATGTTTTAGCAGAGTAGTATATAAAATAGCTTATATTTTTGCAGAAAATACTATTAAATACGATACAATTTTACACAAGATATTTATTTATTTATAGAATGGATATACTTAAACCTTGCTACAACACTTATAGGCAGTGTACCTAATCGTACAGTAGTGTAGTTTTTAGTAAGTCCGGTTCGTTCCACGGGGAATCTTTTTAAACAAAGCTTAACGCTATATTAGTTTACTTTTATAAAAATACAAATATATATATATAAGTAATATTATTATTATAAAGGGGGGTTTTTACCGTTTAATGACCGGTTTGTCGATTTTAAAACTTTAGTCGCAGTTAAAACCAAATGTAAAATATTAAAAATAAATACAAGACTTAAATTAAAGCATAAAGTAAATAACGATAATGAAATTGCGAATAATAAAAGTGCGATAAAATAAACTTGCGATAATTAAAAAGTACGATAATTAAAAGTGCAATTAAATACAATAACAATAAAAATGCGATAATTAGAAGTGCAATTAAATATAAAATAAAGGAAATTAAATATGAAATAAAAGAATTATGCTTATTTAAACTTCCGTAATCATGATGTTTGATGTGTTGATTTTAGTTTTATGCCCATGGGTTAATTGTCCTTTGTCCTGAATTATTTAATATGTCTGTCTGGTTTTTTTCCATAACAGTCCATCAGTCATAAATATAAAGTGCGAGTGTCCTCGTCAAATTATCCTTATACCCGAAGTTAAATATTCCAACTAATTGGGGACTTAAACTGTAACAAGATTTTAATACTTTGTTTAATAATTACACCAGGATGTCGACTGAGTGTAACCCAAGGTTTTAATATTTTGTTATCAATTATACCAAGTGTCCTTGTACATAATTTCACCCCTGTTTTAATTATTCTAGTGGCTATTAATCCATTCCCGTGTCCGGTTAAATGAACGATTATTCGTACATATAAATACCCCGCCCATCGTGTCCGATTGAGTGTATATGGTAATTTATAGGGACGCCCAATTGTAAATCTTTATATTAACATTAACAAACTATCATTTAGTTAAACAAATATAAAGCCCATTAATAGCTCATAGTCTAATTTCCACAAGTGTCGTTCTTTTGTCCAAACCCCAATTATGGTACAAAGCCCAATTACCCAATTTTAGTAATTAGCCCAACATCATGATTACTTCGTTTTAAATAAGCATAATAATAATTTAGCTACGAGACATTAATGTAAAAAGGTTGAACATAACTTACAATGATTAAAAATAGCGTAGCGTTACACGGACAGAATTTCGACTTACACCCTTACAATATTCGCTAACATACCCTTATTATTAGAATTATAATTAAAATTAAAATTAAAATTAAAATATAAATATAAATATTTACGTAGTATTATGAGAGAAGAAGAAAAAGATTATTTTTTACGATCAGAATGCGCGAGCTTTATAGAGAGTTTCTGAAATTGGGGTTCCGCGACTCGCGGCCATTTTGGCCTTCAAACTCCGCGAGTCGCGGAGTTTACTTTTACAGCTCACACAAGCTTGGCTCTTTGTTTACCGACGGTTTTAAATATAAATATAATATATTAAATAATTATAAGAATTATTTAAATATTATATTATATTTATGTGCATAGTTGACTTGTAATTTTTAGTCCGTTGCGTCGAGCGTTGAGAGTTGACTCTGGTCCCGGTTCTGGATTTTCGAACGTCCTTGCGTACAATTTAATATCTTGTACTTTGCGTTTTGAATCTTGTACTCTTGTAATTTCGAGACGTTTCTTATCAATAATTGGAACCTCTTTGATTGTCTTTTGTACTTTTGAGCTTTTTGGTCGTTTGCGTCTTCAATTCGTCGAATCTGTCTTTTGTCTTCACCTTTTATTATTTAAACGAATATCACTTGTAAATAGAACAATTGCAACTAAAAGCTTGTCTTTCTTGAGGAATATTGCTATGAAATATATGTTCATTTTTAGCATTATCAAATATTCCCACACTTAAGCGTTGCTTGTCCTCAAGCAATATCGTCTTGAAATACTAGAATCACTTCTTTATTCTTCACACTTTGTACATCAGTGATTTCTATACGGTGGTATAAACAATGGTAGTAACGATATGGTTTACAGTCCTACAAGATTATAAAAATTTAGATCCATTAAGGAAATTGGATCTTTATGAAAACATTTGATCTTTTGAAAATTAAATCTAGTTTTTACCCTAGATAAGTTTTCCGGAATAACCCTTTACCGGTGTTTGCAAAATATTTTTGTGGGTTTGGTGGGTTTCAGATTTGAAAATTTTAGCTCAAAACTTATGGTTTTGTCTCACCCACTTGCTAACCTTGTATTTGGAAAGCAACACGTCCAGTTTACTTGTCCCGTATATTACCTTTCGGTAAACTACCGTCCGGTTGTAAAGGAAAGCGTTGAACAAGCAACTGTTAAGGCAATGTCCCCTGACATGCTTTTAATTATGGTCTATAACGTGTCGGACGCAATTACTATCCTTGGTAGGAGCAATAGTAAAGCTCACCCTTATAATTTTTCGGTATGGCACAAGGTCCTGTCTTTGACCACTATGCAACCACCGTTCTTACGGTTGACACCCGATTTAGTTCAGGTGACCTAATGAATTCCAGGTGAATTCCTAGGATTTTACGTTCAATGGTAATGAACGCATTGAAAATAGGGTTTTCAGAAAACAAATCGGTTTGTAATTTTGATCAAAATATTTTCTCGTTCAAGCTCGAGTTTAGATATCATTGAATTCCATGAGTTTGTAATTCTCAATCTTTAAGGTCAATCTCTAGGATTGAGTAATATCAGTCTTAAAAGCTGATTTTTAATCTTTAAGGAGATTATCCTTTCTGGGGATCTGATTCATTAGTCTTATCCAGCTAATTTGCATGGTGCCCCCCCATTGTACGAGATAAATCCTTCTCATGGTTAGGATAAATCTGACCACTTGGCGACCCTGTTTAATGCTGAGGTCCGTGGATTTCCTGCTGATTTTAGTGATGACTTTTCAAGATTTTTCGTCAACCTACAGCTGGTCTGAACGACAACTTCATGACCTAAATCAAGAAGCGCGTGTCTTTTTCGGAAGACTTTACTTCCTTTTAATGATGGAATTGATTCATCGTGTAGATCCATCTCTTCTTTTCTTTCATCTGGTAAAACAGTTTAGTTTAGTCCAAAGCAAAAGTATTTTCAGTTATTTGTTACAGATATATGTGACATATGTTTAAAATAACTTGGTAAATTTTCCCACACTTGGCTTTTATTTTCCTTTTTATCGTCCTCTATTCCATTTTAAATGAATTTTAACATTTTGGTTTGTTTCTCAATTTATGTCCTTTCCGAGGTAACAATAATTTCGGTGTTAAAACCTAGTTTTATCGTTCATAAATATGTATAAACATGATTTTGAGTTCATTTAATTGAAAATTTTGAAAAATTTTACTAGAATTGGGTAGTCAGTATATAAGACTAGGGCTGTTCTTTTTTATCAGAGAGCACTAGATTCTAATACAACTACTGCTTTACTAGTATTTTTAATGGTAACCAAGTGTATAAAGTAAAAAATTTTAAAATCCGAAAGAATTTAACCCCTTCCCACACTTAAGATCTTGCAATGCCCTCATTTGCAAGAAATCAGTAATAAATGAAATTATTGAGGGTGATTTGTGTGAAAATGATTAAATTTTTACCAAAGTTTCCAAATATATTGGCGTTTGTTTGCTGAATGATAAATGGTGCACATCATTTGTTCATTCCGTCTTGTTGTTATTTCACATATATTTTGCATCTTGTCGTCAAAATTAGTTGCTTTTGCTGAACTTAATGCCAGTCTTCGAAAATGCGTTGTTTTACCCTGTTGTGTACATAAGATAAACTGCAAACATATATACATATTTTTGAAGTTTGGCATATTACCCCACATTCAAAAATTATTAAAATCTAAGAATAAAAGTTAGACAATTATAAAAATGATTACAATATTAACAAAAGTATTAAACGTATCAATCATTACAAATTACAAAATAAAAAAAAAATAATAAGTAGACTAGGGATGATATTGATACCAATAGGGGTTCCAGGCATAACCATAGGTGCTATAGAATGCTTCGGCAGGGTTATACGTAGGATACGGTGGTTGCATCTCTATAGACCAGGGAGGGAAGATGGGTTTCGGTGTAGGAATATAGTTTCTACCTATATGTTGGCAATGAGCTATGATTTGGTTCTGATGAACTTGCCAATCTTCAAATGCTCTCTGTCTAGCATTTTCGTACTCCTGTGAAGCTATAAACCTTTGCATTTCTTGCATCTCATTTCCCCCTCCTACATTACCTTGCTGTTGGTTTCTCTCAACCTGTGGATGTCTACCATGGTATGGTACTGTGGCGTTATTTCGCCTCTTCAAAACTTTCGCACCATGGTATACATTTAAACCTATAATATCGCGGGGTTCTGGTTCTTCGAATAATAATCCCCCCCGACTTATATCCACACCGAGATATTCACCAATCAAAGTAATAAAAATACCACCTCCTATTATGCTATGCGGTCTCATCCCCCGAACCATAGCTGATAAATAATAACCCACACAATACGGTATACTTACAGCGCTTTGTGGGTCTCGAATACACATATGGTAAAACAAATCCTGTTCATTTACCTTTTCCTTGTTCTTACCCCTTTGTGTAATCGAATTAGCTAAAAACCTATGAATCACTCTTAATTCGGCTCTATCTATATCCAAATAAGAGTAATTTCCCCCTTTGAAATGGTGATGGCTTGTCATTTGACTCCACACACCGTGTGTATCAAAATTTTCATCTATCTTTCTACCGTTTAGTATCAACCCTCTACAATCGGCAGATGCTAACTCCTCAGGCGTATATATACATAAACCTGAGCCATGTCCAGTAAAGACATGTGGCGCATCGAACCGCCTAACAAAAATCTAATAAAAGAACGATCGGTTAAACTAGCTACCCGATCATTCAACTCTATACTACACAACAATTCTTCACACCATACTTTATATACAGGTCTACGCATGGTGAATAAACGTACCCAGTCATTAAAAGTAGAATTACCATACCTCTGTACAAGTAATTCCCTAATTGGCCCGGCCAATTCTACAGCTTCTAAGGGTCCCCATTCTATGACCCTCGGTACCTCAACAACCTTAGAATGAAGAGTATGCAAACCCCTTTGGTATTTTGGATAATCTATCCAAAGTCTGTCAAATCTCAGGTTCGGGTGCAACTCTTCCAAGTGCATATCAGAAAATGTCATGACCGGATGAGGTATATCCTGGTTGTAGTAGTTATCCACCTCCTGTTGTTCTGCATTCTCAGCAGGAGCATTGCGAGCTTGGGATGAAGATTCACCCCTTTCAGTCTGAAAAACACATCAAACACAATTTTTGTGCATCCAAATATGCATTAGTGTCAGCAAAATCATCAATCAAAATAATTACAATGACATGATCAATTTATATCAAACTTAAGCTTATTTTCATATTTTCATCAAATCTACACTTTTTCAAATAAGCATATACGAAAATGTTCGCCAAGTTCATAAGCATTCAACTCAAATAACATGTCAAAATAATCATTACTAGCAATTAAACAAGTTTCAAATGGCATTATCTTTCAAAAATCAAGTTCATGAATTTTAGACTTGAAAAAGTCCACTTTAATTCTCAAAATCATGTTTAGGCTCAAAGTTTGGATCATTTAACTACCTAGACATGTTACACTACTTAATTTAGCAACAATTCATGACAAAAATCGGCCATAACCTGTTTATATCAAAAAGCCCCAAATTTGCTCAAGAACACAAACCCTAGATTACTCAAAATTTGAAGTTTAAGGCTTCTAATCATGTTAAATAGCATCAATCTAGGTTATACAAGCATAATACATAAACAATTTAAGCCTAATTACACTAAAAAGCATCAAAATCAAATTGGAGAAAAAATTGCTCAAGAACACAAATTTCGGATTAAATGGTGTTTAGGTGTAGAAATTTACCGTTTTTCTTGAGTAATTCCTAGATAGCATCCTTCTCAACATGATTTTAGTAAAAGATTTGATGATTAACGGTTAAAAATTGTGATTTTTGGGGGTGTTTTTCGTGTATTTTCGAGCAGTATTTCGCAGTATGTGTTTTGTGTTGTGGGTTGGACTGATCAGTTCTTGCGTTATATTTTTTTCTGTAAATTGGTCCTCCCGCGACTCGCGGGGATTAAACCTCCAAACTCCGCGAGTCGCGGAGTTTGCTATTTTTTATTTTTTTTTTATAATCATTAACTTATAAAACAATTAAGTACTTAATTTTAAAATTTTGTTTCCCTTGTTATTTAGGACGAGGTCGTTTCGGATCGATGTCCTAGTCCGTCCATCGACAAAATTTTAAAATTTGTCTTTTTGTAGCGATTGTTTTAAAAGCTAAGATTTTTGGGTTTTTTCAATGTGTTTGGCATACTTTAATTCAATAAGATTAAAAATAATGATAATAAAAGTTCTCGTCCCTCCCTCGGGTAAAGCAATTTCGGTTCAAAGATCTAGTCTTCAACTTACGACGAATTTTAAAAATCATATTTTTAACTTAATGAGATAAAGTAAATTTTTGTTTTTAAATTCACACAACTTAAATATAAAATTCAAAATTAATATTAAAAATTCACACCAAACTTAAAATTTGAAATGCATAAAATTAAAAATTCATATTTTAAAAATTAAAAATTCACACCAAACTTAATTTTAAAAATTCATATTATAAATTCACACCAAATTTATATTAATTTTTCAAATATTTACATTTTTAAAAATATTGTTTTTACAAAGTTTACAATATTAATTTAAGATTTAAATATTAATTTTAAAAACATGGTAAAAATTAAATTAAAAATCTTTTTGGCTTTTTATCCCACTTTTATCAATCAAATATTATCAAAAATATGCGCCCCTCTTTTCGGTAAAGTAATTTCGGTTCCAAGACCTAATTTAACTCATGACGAATTTTTGAAATATTTTGGGTTGATTGATTAAAGATATTTATACCTTAAGAATAAACGTTAAATTTCGCAGTGATGTAATAAATTTTTGAATGATATCAATAATTTCGGTCGCCAAACCTAATTTTATTCAATACCAATTTAATTCTTTTTAGCGAACAAATTAGCGTTTATTATCAAAAGGTTAAAAATAAAATAAAATAAAAACTGTACAGACTTACCTGTGAAATAGATTTCTTAGTTATATGATCTATCCCATTCATAAGATAGTCGGTTTAATTGGTTTTCCATGGCTACATAGGCGTAACCTCGAGCATTCAGTGTCTTTTCTTCTAAACATATGAACGGTCCGTCTCTGCATAAAGTAACAAATTCGGTATTTGAATAGGTTTGATTATTTGAACATTTACCTCCATGTGACCATTTTCCGCATTTGTGACATCTTTCTAGGTGTCGTGCTCTTCTTTTCGCTGCGGATTTTGATTTTCATTTACCAAATTGTAACTTATTATCTTCGCATCTGGATTCTTTTCTAACTCCGTTCATTCTTTCTCTGATTACTGATACTAATTCACTCAGGAGTATGTCATTATTACGTTTAGTGATCAAAGCGTGTAGCATTAGACCATGGTTTAGTTCACAGGCAGTCTTCATTTCCAAAAAAAAATAAAAATTCAGAATGGGGGGAGAAGACTAGTTCTTTAGGGTCTGCTAGGGAAAGACCATTCGGGTTGCATTTTCGAGAACTACACGAAAACAGACAATCTAACTCTAATAGAAATACATATTATCCTTTAAAGACTTGATTCTCCCCACACTTAGTTAGCTGTGGTGTAGAAATTGTGATTAACTTCGTTGTCGACTTCCATCGGACTATGTATGTAGTGTTTAACTCTGTGACCATTAACTTTAAATTCAATCCCATTTGAATTTATCAATTCTACCGTTCCGTATGGGAAAACTCTTTTGACTATGAATGGTCCAGACCATCTTGATTTCAATTTTCCAGGAAATAGCTTGAATCGTGAATTGAAAAGAAGAACTCTGTCTCCTTCTTTAAATTCTTTTGAACTTCTGATTCTTTTATCATGCCATTTCTTCGTTCTTTCTTTATAGATTAACGAATTTTCGTATGCTTCATGTCTTAATTCTTCTAATTCGTTTAGTTGACTTAATCGTAGACGTCCAGCTTCATGTAAATCAAGATTACATGTTTTCAAAGCCCAAAATGCTTTGTGTTCAATTTCTACTGGAAGATGACATGCTTTTCCATAAACAAGTCTAAAAGGTGTGGTTCCAATTGGAGTTTTGTAGGCTGTTCTAAAAGCCCAGAGTGCATCCTCCAATTTAATGGACCATTCCTTCGGATTTGATCCTACGGTTTTCTCTAGAATACGTTTTAAAGCTCGGTTGGTATTTTCAACTTGTCCACTTGTTTGTGGATGATATGCGGTGGAGATTTTATGAGTTACTCCATATCTTTTAAGAACTTTCTCAAGTTGATTATTACAGAAATGAGTACCCCGATCACTTATTAAAGCTTTCGGTGTTCCAAACCTTGCAAAAAGACCTTTTAAAAAATTGACTACAACTCGTGCATCATTAGTTGGGAGAGCTTGTGCTTCCGCCCATTTAGATACATAATCAATGGCTACGAGTATATATAGATTATTATGAGATTTTGGAAATGGACCCATAAAGTCAATACCCCAAATGTCAAATACTTCACATACTTGTATGACATTTTGTGGCATTTCATCACGTTGACTTATTTTTCCGGCCCTTTGACAAGCATCACAGGATTTGCAAAGAAGGTGTGCGTCTTTGTAAATTGTAGGCCAATAGAATCCAGCATCATAAACTTTTCTTGCTGTTAGTTGAGGCCCATAATGCCCTCCTGTTGGTCCTGTGTGACAATGGTTTAATATTTTCCTAGCTTCATCTCCAAATACACATCGGCGTATTATTCCATCGGGACAACTTTTAAACAAATGAGGATCTTCCGAAAAATAGTGTTTTATATCACTGAAGAATTTCTTTCGTTTTTGGTACGATAATCCTTTTTCAAGGAATCCACAAACTAAATAGTTTGCATAGTCTGCAAACCATGGAATTTCTTTATAATCTATCTTCAATAGATATTCATCAGGAAAGTTGTCTTGTATGGCCGGTTCATTTAGAACTTCTAATTCGGGATTTTCAAGACGAGAAAGATGATCAGCGGCGAGATTTTCTGCTCCTCTTTTATCTCGGATTTCAATATCAAACTCTTGTAAGAGTAAGATCCAACGGATTAATCTTGGCTTAGCATCTTATTTTGAAAATAGGTATCTAAGAGCAGAATGGTCGGTATAGACCACCGTTTTTGCTAGAACGAGATATGATCGAAATTTGTCAAAAGCAAAGACAATAGCAAGGAGTTCTTTTTCAGTAGTTGTATAGTTCGTTTGTGCTCCTTGTAACGTCTTACTAGCATAATATATAGGTTGAAATCGTTTTTCAATCCTTTGTCCTAAAACGGCTCCCATTGCAAAATCACTTGCATCGCACATTAGTTCAAATGGTAGATTCCAATTTGGTGTTATCATGATCGGTGCATTAGTGAGTTTCTCTTTAAGAATATTAAAATATTTGATACACTCATCTGAAAAGATGAATGGAGCATCCTTTTCTAGGAGTTTATTCATAGGAGTGGCAATTTTTGAAAAATCTTTTATGAAACGTCGGTAAAAACCGGCATGCCCTAGAAAACTCCTAACTCCTCTAACATTGGTGGGATGTGGAAGTTTAGCAATTACATCTACTTTAGCTCTATCCACTTCAATTCCTTCTTTTGAAATTTTATGTCCAAGAACGATGCCTTCTTTAACCATGAAATGGCATTTCTCCCAATTAAGTACTAGATTTGATTGTTCGCATCTAAGAAGCATTCGTTCCAAATTAACTAGACATGATTCAAATGTATCACCGAAGACTGAAAAGTCATCCATGAATACTTCCATGCATTCTTCTATCATGTCGTGAAAAATTGCCATCATACACCTTTGAAAGGTTGCAGGGGCGTTGCAAAGTCCAAATGGCATGCGTTTGTAAGCAAAAGTACCATAAGGGCACGTGAATGTGGTTTTCTCTTGGTCCTCGGGTGCTATTGGAATTTGAAAATATCCGGAAAATCCATCTAGAAAACAATAGTAACTATTTCCGGCTAATCTTTCCAACATTTGATCAATGAAAGGTAAGGGAAAGTGATTTTTTCTGGTGGCGTCATTTAATTTTCTATAATCAATACATACACGCCATCCTGTTACATTCCTAGTAGGAATAAGCTCATTTTTCTCATTTGTAATGACAGTCATGCCACCCTTCTTAGGCACGCATTGAACTGGGCTTACCCATGGACTATCAGAAATTGGATAAATTAAACCTGCATCTAGCAGTTTAATAATCTCTTTCTTAACTACATCTTGCATATTAGGATTTAGTCTTCGTTGGCATTGCACATACGTTTTATGACCTTCTTCCATAAGGATTTTATGTGTGCAATACGAAGGACTTATTCCTTTAATATCATGAATCTTCCATGCAATGGCTGGTTTATGAGCTTTCAACACAGAAATGAGTTGTGATTTCTCATTTTCAGTAAGAGAAGACGATATTATTACCGGTAATTCAGATTCACCATGTAAATAAGCATATTCCAAATGGTTTGGAAGTGGCTTTAATTCTAATTTCGGAGGTTCTTCTATCGATGATTTATATCGATATCTGTCTTCTTCTTTTAGCATTTTAATTTCTTCTGTTGTTGGTTCATATCCATTAGCTATTAGTGTAGCTAATATTTCAGCTTCATCAATTGGTTCATTACCTTCTCCTAAAGAACATTCTCCTGTTCCTTGTAATTCTGGAAATTCTTCTAATAATTCTGCATGTGCATCTATAGTTTGAATATAATAACATGTATCATCTGCAGATTGCGGTTGTTGCATTGCTCTATCAACTGAAAAGGTAACACTCTCATCCTCTATACTTAGGGTCAATTTCTTACCGAACACGTCTATCATTGCTTTAGCCGTGTTTAAGAATGGTCTTCCTAATATGAGAGGAACTTGAGAATCTTCTTCCATGTCCAGAACAACAAAATCTACTGGAAATACTAAAGTACCAACTTTAACTAGCATGTTCTCCATTATCCCTCTAGGATATTTTATTGATCTATCGGCTAGTTGTATGCTTATTCTGGTTGGTTTCAATTCTCCAAGGTCTAGTTTAGTGTATAGTGAATACGACATTAGATTTATACTAGCACCTAAGTCTGCCAATGCTTCTATTGAACTAAGACTACCCAAAAAACATGGAATTGTGAAACTTCCAGGATCAGATAGTTTTTCTGGTATCTTATTCAACAGCACTGCTGAACAATTAGCATTCATAGTAACAGCCGAGAGTTCTTCCATTTTCTTTCTATTTGAAATTAGATCTTTCAAGAATTTAGCATATCTAGGCATTCCTGAAATCACATCCATGAAAGGAAGATTTACATTTATCTGTTTAAACATATCCAAGAATTTGGATTGCTCTGCTTCAAGTTTCTCTTTCTTCATTTTACTCGGGTAAGGAAGTGGTGGTTGGTATGGTTTAACATAAGGTTTAGCCTTAACTGTGTTATCTTCATTAACCTTTTCAACTACCGGTTCTTTTTCTTTATCTTGATCAGGTTGTGGTTCTTGTGGAGTAGGAATAGCTTCATCAGAAGTTACAGGTATTTCAGGTGGTTTAAGTGTTGTACCACTTCTTGTGGTAATGGCTTTAGCTGTTTCATTCCGGGGGTTAGCATTTGTATCACTAGGTAGACTTCCCGGTTTTCTTTCACCTATTAACCTTGCTAGGTTACTCACTTCTTGTTCCAGATTTTGAATAGAAGCTTGTTGATTTCTAAATGCTTGAGCATTTTGTTCATTGGTTTGTTTTTGAGATGTGAAAAACTGCGTTTGAGTTTCAACTAGCTTCGTCATTATATCTTCTAAATTCGGCTTTTTATCATCGGTTTGTTGTGGTGGTTTGTTTTGAAAATTAGGTCTTTGCTGATTGTAAGTATTATTGGATACTTGTTGATTGCTAGGACCTTGTTGGTTGTTGTATGGAATATTTCGGTTATAACTCTGGTTTTGATTGTAAATCGGTCTTGGCGGTTGATAATTATTCTGATAATTATTTCCAGGCCTTTGGTTTATGTATGAAATATTCTCTCTTTGTTCCATTGTTAATTCAATACTGAGACAATCTTTTGTCAAATGTGGTCCTCCACACTTCTCACAACTAATTCGTATTGAGTGAATATCTTTAGTCATCTTTTCCATTCGTCTCTCCACAGCATCTATCTTTGCGGAAATGGAATCTAAGTCATGGCTAGAATCGGCTCTAGCTGCTTTAGATGATCTAACGATGTCTTTTTCTTGGTGCCACTCATGTGAGTGGGAAGCAGTGTTATCAATAATTTTGTAAGCATCAGTTTCGGTTTTCTTCATAATAGAACCACCAGCTGCTATATCTATGTCTTTCCTTGTAGTGATGTCGCATCCTTGGTAGAATATTTGTACTATTTGACAGGTGTCTAAACCATGTTGCGGACATCCTCTTAACAACTTTCCATATCTAGTCCATGCCTCATATAGAGTTTCATTCGGTTTCTGTGTAAACGTAACAATTTCTGCTTGAAGTCTTACGGCTTTAGATGCAGGAAAGAATTGTTTAAGAAATTTGTCAACTAAAACATCCCATGTATCGATCGCCCCTTCAGGTAACAATTCCAACCAATCTTTGGCTTCTCCCTTTAAAGTCCAGGGAAATAACATGAGATATATCTGTTCATCCTCCACTTCTCGGATTTTAAATAGTGTGCAGATCCTATTAAAGGTACGTAGATGTTCATTTGGATCTTCCTTCGGCGCACCACTAAATTGGCATTGATTAGTCACCATATGTAGAATTTGTCCTTTGATTTCATAATCTGGCGCATTAATGTCTGGATGAGTAATTGCGTGACCTTGGCCAGTGCGTTTAGCTCTCATTCGGTCTTCCATACTTAAAGGTTCCAGATTCTCCATAATTGAATTTGTTGAATCGGAATCACTAGAGGATTCTGATTTAATGGTTCGTTCCTCAACAATCTCTGTTTGAATGATTGGTGGTTCCGGAGGAAAGTTTAATGGTTCAGGATCTACGAACCGTTCCTGAATATTCTCCGGATTCTCAATTGTGAGGTCGGGTTCAAAAAATGGATTATCGGAAATTTGAACTGAAGTACTTGGTCGACTGGATGACGATTCTAAAGAAAAATCAACGGCGGTTATATTTGCTAAATGTCTTGATCTAGTTACAGGTGGTGAACGTACAAAAGGTGGTGAACGTCTTGCTCGGTGCATTCACTGAATATCCTATTAGTTTTTAAAAGGAAATAAAAATTATAATAAGTTATCCAACCAATAGACTTTTCTGATTTTGCCCACGTTTTGAATAGCCAAAAGATGCAGCAGAGGGGCAGGATTCATTTGGTCTCAATATAATTGAGGACTGTTTGGCTCCAATAACCCGGTCCACGTACAAATCCAACTATTACTACGAACCAGAAAATTTTGATGTCTATCAATTTAACCACTTAAAATAAATTTTCGTAATTTTTAAGAAATTTAGATAAGAAGTAGAACAAAAATTCTATGTCCTAAAACTAGAATAGCGAGAAATAAGAAAGAAAAAGAGTTCGTCGGAAAAAGATCGAAAAAGAAAAATGGTTGAAAAATAAAAGGTGACGGAAAAATAAAAGAAACTTATAAAACTTAAAAGTACTTGACTAACCTAACCTTATTACTACAACTAACTTAAAATTATAATCGCAAATTGAGATTACTAATTGGAATGATAATTGATACATAGGTAAAAGGTGTCTAAAAATATTAAAGCTTACAAGAAAAACTATATCCCAAATGGAAATAACTTAAAAAGAAACTAAAACTTAAAAAGGCGTCGCAAAATTCTAAAGCACCTAAATCTTAGTCTGAAGAAAAAGCACTTAAGGAATTTTACGGCAAAGCCTAAAAATCTAGAAGTAAAAATAACTATGACAAAATCTAAGTTTAAAACTAAATATGAGCTAAAAATACAAATATTACGCTAAAACGATTAAAAAGGGACAAAATATAAAAATATACAAAAAGTTGTAAAAATTAAAATTTTTGTAAAAATATTATTTTTATATTATTTTATAAAAGTATTAATTTAAATATATAAATAAAACTAATTAAAACTTAATATAACTAAATAATTAAAATTAAATATTAATTTAATTAAAACCTAAATCTTAATTAATTAATAATAATAATTATTACTCCGTATTAAATGCTGTTTAGGGTTTTTGTCGGTGTCAGAGTTTCTCCGCGAGTTGCGGTATTTAATGCATCAAACCCCGCGAGTCGCGGGGTTCAGAAATTCAGATGACAGCTTATTTAAATTCGACGCGTTTTTCTTTATTTATTTTTTTTTCTTTCTGTTTTTAATTTTTCTGTTTCTATATAAATAAAAGATATTTAAATAAAACTTTATATCTTTATAAATTAAAATAAAAATAAAGAAACTTATAAAACTTAAATATTTATCAAAATCTTAAAAATACATAAATTTTTATTTTTTTTCTTTTTATATTTTCGAATATTTAAAACGTACTTTTATAAAAACGAAGTTTAATAAAAGTAAAATAAAATTTTTTTTTTTTATATTAGCGTTCTGCTTCCGGCTTTTAAGAGACTCCCCGGCAGCGGCGCCAAAAATACTTGATGTTTTAGCTGAGTAGTATATAAAATAGCTTATATTTTTGCAGAAAATACTATTAAATACGATACAATTTTACACAAGATATTTATTTATTTATAGAATGGATATACTTAAACCTTGCTACAACACTTATAGGCAGTGTACCTAATCGTACAGTAGTGTAGTTTTTAGTAAGTCCGGTTCGTTCCACGGGGAATCTTTTTAAACAAAGCTTAACGCTATATTAGTTTACTTTTATAAAAATACAAATATATATATAAGTAATATTATTATTATAAAGGGGGGTTTTTACCGTTTAATGACCGGTTTGTCGATTTTAAAACTTTAGTCGCAGTTAAAACCAAATGTAAAATATTAAAAATAAATACAAGACTTAAATTAAAGCATAAAGTAAATAACGATAACGAAATTGCGAATAATAAAAGTGCGATAAAATAAACTTGTGATAATTAAAAAGTACGATAATTAAAAGTGCAATTAAATACAATAACAATAAAAATGCGATAATTAGAAGTGCAATTAAATATAAAATAAAGGAAATTAAATATGAAATAAAAGAATTATGCTTATTTAAACTTCCGTAATCATGATGTTTGACGTGTTGATTTTAGTTTTATGCCCATGGGTTAATTGTCCTTTGTCCTGGATTATTTAATATGTTCGTCTGGTTTTTGTCCATAACAGTCCATCAGTCATAAATATAAAGTGCGAGTGTCCTCGTCAAATTATCCTTATACCCAAAGTTAAATATTCCAACTAATTGGGGACTTAAACTGTAACAAGATTTTAATACTTTGTTTAATAATTACACCAGGATGTCGACTGAGTGTAACCCAAGGTTTTAATATTTTGTTATCAATTATACCAAGTGTCCTTGTACATAATTTCACCCCTGTTTTAATTATTCTAGTGGCTATTAATCCATTCCCGTGTCCGGTTAAATGAACGATTATTCGTACATATAAATACCCCGCCCATCGTGTCCGATTGAGTGTATATGGTAATTTATAGGGACGCCCAATTGTAAATCTTTATATTAACATTAACAAACTATCATTTAGTTAAACAAATATAAAGCCCATTAATAGCTCATAGTCTAATTTCCACAAGTGTCGTTCTTTTGTCCAAACCCCAATTATGGTACAAAGCCCAATTACCCAATTTTAGTAATTAGCCCAACATCATGATTACTTCGTTTTAAATAAGCATAATAATAATTTAGCTACGAGACATTAATGTAAAAAGGTTGAACATAACTTACAATGATTAAAAATAGCGTAGCGTTACACGGACAGAATTTCGACTTACACCCTTACAATATTCGCTAACATACCCTTATTATTAGAATTATAATTAAAATTAAAATTAAAATTAAAATATAAATATAAATATGTTTAATTAAAATATAAATATAAATATTTACGTAGTATTATGAGAGAAGAAGAAAAAGATTATTTTTTAAGATCAGAATGCGCGAGCTTTATAGAGAGTTTCTGAAATTGGGGTTTCAAGACTCGCGGCCATTTTGGCCTTCAAACTCCGCGAGTCGCGGAGTTTACTTTTACAGCTCACACAAGCTTGGCTCTTTGTTTACCGACGGTTTTAAATATAAATATAATATATTAAATAATTATAAGAATTATTTAAATATTATATTATATTTATGTGCATAGTTGACTTGTAATTTTTAGTCCGTTGCGTCGAGCGTTGAGAGTTGACTCTGGTCCAGGTTCCGGATTTTCGAACGTCCTTGCGTACAATTTAATATCTTGTACTTTGCGTTTTGAATCTTGTACTCTTGTAATTTCGAGACGTTTCTTATCAATAATTGGAACCTCTTTGATTGTCTTTTGTACTTTTGAGCTTTTTGGTCGTTTGCGTTTTCAATTCGTCGAATCTGTCTTTTGTCTTCACCTTTTATTATTTAAACGAATATCACTTGTAAATAGAACAATTGCAACTAAAAGCTTGTCTTTCTTGAGGAATAATGCTATGAAATATATGTTCGTTTTTAGCATTATCAATCATATTGACTCATTAAATCCATAATTACATCTGAAGAAAATATATATGTATATATGTTTTCATAAAGATTGTAATTAAAAATTCTTTTGTACAAACTGTTAATGGTGAAAATATTTTAACGGGTAGGTAATACCCGAGAAATATTTAGATTTCACATTAATAAGTTACACTGTACATTCTTCAAATCTGATTCAACATTCATTTATTATCCTACTTATATCTACAGAGATACGAATCCGTTCACCGCAGAATAACTATTTTCATTCAATTTCATATTTGGATTTTGACCTATCAGAATCCAACAAGTGACATAATAAAGAAAACATGGGAAAAAATAAAATTTGTTAGAAAGAAACAAATCAACTATGAAAAATTTTGTTAAGAATCCACGCTAACTGTTCCAGCTAACTGTTCCTAGTTAACTGATTACATTTTATTTATCACAATTTATTTATCGCAATTTAATTATCGCAATTTTAATTCTCGCAATTTTATTTATCGTCATTTAATTTCTGTTATTTATTTTATGCACTTTTTTTTATCGTCATTTAAATACTGTTATTTACGCATTTAAATATCGGGACACGTATACAAGGTTTTGACATATCATATCGACGCATCTATATATATTATTTGGAATAACCATAGACACTCTATATGCTGTAATGATTGAGTTTGCTATATAGGGTTGAGGTTGATTCTACAATAATATATATACTTTGAGTTGTGATCGAGTCTGAGACATGTACACGGGTCACGATACGTATTAATTAATTTGAATATTATATATTGCTAACTGTGGACTATCAACTGAGGAATAATGACATTGGACAATTTAAATGAATTAAAATATTGATTATAACATATGAAACTAAACATTTCTTCAAGTTTGCCACTTGATTTCATCTTAAACCTCATTTGTATCTTGACGATTACAATCTGCGTTCAAACCTTTCGTAATTCTTGAAAACACCTCAATCGAGAGGATGAACCAACCGCACTTCATCTACGTAAGAAGAGATTGATGCATATAGTTATGCACTTGAAAACACTCGGAGCCTAAGTAAACGTTTAACACGTGTCTGTGCTAGCTCCTTTGGCATTGTTACTACCGAAAATAACATAGTAACTCTTTTCAAATTAGCCAAATTTGTCACAGCTCCAGCAAGTCAACTTCGACTTTTCAGTCGGACTAGCCTTACTATAACCTTGATATATATGCGTGCTCTTTTATTGTTACCGGGGAACCTTTTATATTCCACCATATTACTATCCGATGTACCAGCAACCTCGTCGCTCCTTAGTTTAAATCCCTCCGACAAATCACAATATTTATCTATTGAAGTCTCATCATGTACTCATCCGCATCTTGTAACAAGAATTGCCATACCAATTACCGGGAATCAGCAAATTTGTATTTTGAGTCTCGCAACGTTTCCACATCAACAGTTATATGTATCCATATAACATTTATCTCTTAGAACTATGATCTTCCATTCTGAAATTCTGAAAAGCACCCAGTCTGCGAATTAATACTCTGAATTTTGAAAAGTTGAATGAAGCAACAAAAACTGTAAACGACCTCAACAGCCAAAAGTTGATGATAAAGAATTGTATGTTGGCAAAGCTCAGAAAAAGTTTGAAACTGAAAAACTGATTGAGCAAACTACGAAGGAGTCTCTGAACAAAACACAAGGACTAAACTTGTACATGAAGAATCCTGATGATTCTGTTTTTGATGAAATCTTTAGCGAATACCTTGCTTTTGACTCCAAACTCTTGCGGACAAATTTTCTTCACCATCCTTCGATATTAGAAATTCCAAGATATCATCGTATCTTTCATTATAATTATCCTCCATATTTCTGAAGATATTTTCATAACTATTCTTATCTGAAATCATTAATCTCTTCGTGCTATCAGTGTTACATCATATAGAAACTGTTAGTTTCTATATTCTGTAAACTTTCGAGCTTAAAATATGAATGTTATTGAAGTAATGTTGGGAATTGAAGCATGAGTTAGTATAATATAATTACACTTGATCAACGTGATTATATTACAGTAAGTCATGCTGAGTTTCTAATGGAACGTGATGATTCACAGATCATAACGTCATCATGTGCCATGTTACATAACTCTTTCATTCTGTTTAACTTCTGAACATATCAAGAAAATATATTCTTGATAGTTCTATTCTCAGTGATTCTGGTAATTTGGTAAATCAAATCGTGCTATTACGTTCTTTCTTATTTAGAACATTAAGTACATTCGAAATTTCGTACTTACGAATTATGGACCGTTACTCGCTTTACTAGAGGTCGAGAAGATAATAACAAGGTAAAGAGCTCAAAAATATAAGAGAAAATATAAAGCCCAATAAAAACACGGAGGTTACAAACCGTGGATATTAATACGAATAGCAATATAAAGACACGGTATAATTAAGAATTGTATCACCCCAAGGTAATAGTAGAAGTAAACATGTTCTTCTGGAGGAAGATTGAAAAGAAGGATGACAGAAATGATAATTAGGAAAATATCAAGGATTAGAACGGGATTAAGCATTTTCACAATCTTTTGGATGTATGAACTAAGAAAGAAAGTATATAGGAATTGTGAGAATAATAGAACAGCAGAGCTTAATTTATAATGAAAATATCAGATAGAGTAATCGAGGCAGACCACCGTATTTAATTATAGAGATCTTAATTTCCTTATTCGCCGAAGAATCAAATCTTTTAGATTTCGAAGAATTCCTTAAAATCCCTTGAATTTCGGAATTCAAACGTGACTCCGTCAAAAGTTAAGACGAATCTCTATTTTCTCATTTCACTATTTCGTGATAGCTTTACTCGTACCCTTCAAGTAATCGAATTGTGTTACCCATATTACTCTATGGTAATAAAAAACTATTTATCAACTCATATTTGTCATGAAAACATTTTTATTGTTAGCCACAACGATCTTACTCAAATTTCGGGACGAAATTTCTTTAACCGGTAGGTACTGTGACGACCCGGAAATTTCTGACCAAATTTAAACTTAATCTTTATATAATATGCGACATGATAAGCAAAGTCTATAATGATGAAGTCTCAAAAATTTTGAACTGTTTCATTTATGCAATTACCCTTCAACTATTTTCGACGATTCACGAACAACTATTTGTAAATAGATAGGTACATATAAATATATGCATATGTGTAATAACTTGAAACATGTTAATAAATATTATATGATTTAGTAATTAGAACTGAATATGTAAATAATGAACAAAGTAATTATATATAAGAATATGCCTTGGAAACGTTAACAAAGTAGTAAACGTAGAATATATAGAAAATTTAAAATAAGTATACTATAATAATTTATTTTTATATTTATGTTTGTATATAAATTTGTTATATTATTATTATTATCTTATTATTATTACTACTTTACTATATTATTATATAACATATATACAACTAGTACTCGTTGTTTCTTGTTTATGATCATCAACAACATTTAAGGCTTCACGAGAATGGATGCTAAGATATTTAACAAGTAGACTTAACTGGTTATATATTTTTTTGTTTTGTTTGATACAACACAACGATATATATATACATGCATGTTTTGCTTTTGTGTGGGGTTTGCACTAACTAGCAAAACGTCATTTCTATTATTATGTTATAGACTAATTACAACTCTGAAATTCTTGGTATAACGTATCACTCTTGATTGATATCCATGACTTTTCCTTCTTATTCTTTTGCTCCAACACACCTACACAAACCCACTATCTTATATCACTATATTATATTTTTGTTTTATTTTCACAAACCCAAACTTTAGCATATGCACATACATGCATCTGTTTTATGTCATAATCCAATTCACTTTTATATTTCCAACTCAATCTTTTGCTTTTCACCTTTCACTTTCTAAATTATATACTAACTATACATATTCTATATGTATATGTGAGATAGATGTGTGAGTGATCACCTAAACCACAAACCATTCTCCTCTGCAAATCATTACCACCGACACCAATATTCAAGAACAACTTTCACCTTCCACTATGAGCCACTCTCCATCACCACCGTGAGCTTCACCTCACCTCCACCCATACAATCACCATGACCACTTTCCTAGTCAACAACCATCAATAACCTCCATTATAAAATCGAAGAATCACCGCCATCCTTGTGTCTTCCTTCCTATTTCCTTCTTTTCTGATCTGCTTATTTTCTGTTTCGAGAATCAATACAAACACCACCACCACAAACTACCATCTTATATTATCATCAAAACCAAAACACATATACGATTACATATATAGATCATAAATTGAAAACACTATTTACATACTTGTTCAATCAAACAATCATCAAACCTGCGACACATCTGATCTTGAATTCAATTTTGAAACTCTCGAAGGACCAGCTGCACCTGTTCTTGGTCGATTACAGACAATTGATATTGTTTCAATCAATTTCACTTCAACAAAACAGTTAGTCGTTAATATTAGATAAGTCTTCCATTTATTTCTTCTTCAATTAATCGTCATCTACTATTCGATCAATCAAACCCGAAAACCCTGATTTAAATACCCACAACCCATCATATAACTTAATTAAATAAAGCTAAATACATACCTTTGAATATCATCAAGAACTTTTATGAACTTTAATTACTAATCGATTGGAAACAAAACAATTGATTATTGTTGAACACCAGCATCACTCCCATCGGAACCCACTTGAGTTTTATTCAAATCGATTCTTTTTTTTGTCGGGTTTTAAACAAGAAGATCGGACATAAATCAATTTGTTGAAGCTACTGCTCGTGTCTGTTGATCGAACACCATAGTCTATCTATTTCCGATCGAAGAACAGCAGCCGAAGGATACATCTGTTTTTATTTTAATCTTTGTTATTTTGCTGCTGAATTGTGGTTAAAAAAAGGGGATCGAATATATGTAGTAGACATCGAAGTACTGGTATCGGGTTTAAGTAACAGCAAATCATAAGTGTAATTAGGCCACGTACATGCTGTTGGGCCAAACCGTAATTGGGCTATTCTGTTTGAAACAGGAAATGAATTATATATGTATAAGTTGAGTTATAAATCAAAAATGAAACAAATGGAGCCATGGTTAAGGAGTATTTCGGGTGAGCGAGGGGTCTCGGGTTCGAGCCTTGGCACGGTCAATATACATCTTTTTGGGCCGATTTTTGATGAGGTAGTTTTCTTAAAATTATTATTATTTTATTATTATTATTATTATTATTATTGTTATGATTAGTTATTGTTATTATGATTAGTAATATTGTTATCATTATTACTAATATAAATATTAAATATTATTATTGTTAGGATTATAACTATAAAACTAAATATTATTATTATTATTGTTAAGATAAGTATTATTACAACTATAATACTGAAATTATCATTAGTAGTGTTATAAGTATCACTAATAATATTGACCTTACCATTTTAGTATTATTATCATTGATATGATTATGATTATTATTGTTATTATTATTATGAAAATGATACAATTTATAATATTAATAGTATTAGTATCATTTTATGATTATTAGTATTAGTATTATTATTAGTATTGTTATATTTATTAAGTATTATGAACAACATTTATTACTAGTATTATCAATATCAATATTGTTAGTATTAGTATTATAATTGTTATTATTACAAATATAAGAACTAGGATAAAAATTTATTATTAATTTCAATAATATTAGTATTAATATCATTTTTATTAGTATTATTAACATATTTAAAATTTGTAATATACTTATTATCATTATTATTATCACATGTATTATCATTAATATAATCATAACTATCATTTTATTCGATAAATAATGTACATTGAATATACTTATTATACATATCCTAGTTTTATAATCATATATCAAACATAATAACATTTTTATATAAATACTTATATATAACAAATTAGGTAGTTTTAAGATAATACTAATAAAACATATATATTAATATGACTATATAAATACTAATCAAATTAAATAGGTACACAAACTATATATATATATAAAGTATAATGAAAAGATATATAATATGAATTTGTTCAATTACGATTATATGTTTTAATATATATACGAATGATATAGGTTCGTGAATCCGAGGCCAACCCTGCATTGTTCAGTATCGTCGTATGAATATTTTTACTACAAAATATTGTAGAGTGAGTTTCATTTGCCTTTTTTTACCCTTTATATTTTTGGGCTGAGAATACATGCGCAATTTTTTATAAATGTTTTACGAAATAGACACAAGTAATTGAATCTACATTATAGGGTGAATGATCGAAGCCAAATATGCCCCTTTTGGTTGGTAACCTAAGAATTAGTAAACCGATCTACTAATTGACGCGAATCCTAAAGATAGATCTATTGGGCTAAACGAACCCCATCCAAAGTACCGGATGCTTTAGTACTTTGATGTTATTTTTATCATGTTCGAAGGATTTCCCGGAATGATAGGGGATATTCTTATATGCATCTTGTTAATGTCGGTTACCAGGTGTTCACCATATGAATGATTTTTGTCTCTATGCATGGGAGGTATATTTATGAGAACTGGAAATGAAATTCTTGTGGTCTATTAAAATGATGGAAATGATTATTTATGTTAAACTAATGAACTCACCAACCTTTTGGTTGACACTTTAAAGCATGTTTATTCTCAGGTATGAAAGAAATCTTTCGCTGTGCATTTGCTCATATTAGAGATTTTACTTGGAGTCATTCATGATATATTTCAAAAGACGTTGCATTCGAGTCATCGAATTCATCAAGATTATTATTAAGTCGATTATAGTTGGATAGATTATGAAATGGTATGCATGCCGTCAACTTTCGATGTATTGAAAGTTTGTCTTTTAAAAATGAATGCAATGTTTGTAAAATGTATCATATAGAGGTCAAGTACCTCGCGATGTAGCCAAATGTAATGTATTCGTCCAGATGGATTAGGACGGGTCCTTTTAATACATCTTTTTGGATCCGGGATGAATAGAATACCTAGTCTTATGAGCTTCATCCAAGACTAGTTCACGGAGATTACCGAAGCGAGGGACCAAATTCTGTTGCCAAAGTACCGTGTACCATTAGCTTTCACTTGAAGTCAGTTCTCAAAACCGATAGGTCCTTCACCTTCGATAAGTGTTGGTTTGATAGCTTCAAGTTGAGCTTCACAGATTCGTGATATAAGATTTGATTTGATTTTCAGGTTTAAAGCACGAACACGTTTAACATCATCTTTTCAACTAAGGGCATCGGCAACTACATTCGCCTTGCCGGGATGATATTTCAGCTCACAGTGATAATCGTTCAATAACTCGAGCCATCGGCTTTGCCTGATATTCAGCTGTTTCTGATCGATGATATGTCGAAGACATTTATGGTTAGTGTACACCATAAACTTAGTACCATATAGGTAATGTCTCCGTATCTTTAATGCGAATACCACAGCACCTAACTCAAGGTCATGTGTGGTATAGTTCTCCTCGTGTTTCTTCAACTGTCTAGATACGTAGGCAATAACCTTTTCACATTGCATTAAAACACAACCAAAGCCTTGCTTTGAGGCATCACAGTAAACAACAAAGTCATCAGTACCTTCAGGTAAAGAGAGGATCGGAGCTGTGGTCAATTTAACCTTCAGAATCTTGAAAGCAGATTCCTGTTCTTCGGACCACTCAAACTTCTTCCCTTTGTGAGTTAACTTTGTAAGAGGTTTAGCAAGGAGAGAAAAATCCTTTATGAACCTTCGATAGTAACCGGCAAGTCCCAAAAATTGACTAATATGCTTCGCAGTCTTTGGTATCTCCCAGTTTTGAATAGCGGTAATCTTAGCTGGGTTGACATGTATTCCTTCACTATCAACAACATGTCCAAGGAATTGTACAGTTTTGAGCCAAAACTCGCACTTAGAAAATTTAGCGTAGAGTTGTTCCTTCCGTAAGAGTTCAAGAATCATTCGCAAATGTTGCTCATGTTCTTTCTCACTCTTGGAGTAGATCAAGATGTCATCAATGAACACAATGACAAATTTGTCAAGATACGGCTTGCAAACACGATTCATAAGATCCATGAATACGGCAGGAGCGTTAGTCAAGCCAAAAGGCATAACACAAAATTCATAGTGCCCATAACGAGTGCAAAAAGTATTCTTAGGAATATCGGATTCCTTGACTTTGAGTTGGTGATAACCGGACCTCAAATCAATCTTTGAATAAACACTTGACCCTTGAAGTTGGTCGAATAGATCATCTATACGCGGCAACGGGTAACGGTTCTTGATAGTAAGCTTGTTGAGTTCGCGGTAATCAATGCACATCCTCAATGTACCGTCCTTCTTCTTAACGAATAGAATAGGAGCTCCCCATGGGGACGAGCTTGGACGAATGAAACCTTTATCCAATAGTTCTTGGAGTTGGTTAGAAAGTTCCTTCATTTCGAAAGGTGCTAAACGGTATGGTGCTTTAGCAATAGGAGCAGCACCGGGGAGCTAAATCAATTTGAAATTCAACTTATCGAGGAGGTGGAAGACTAGGAAGATCTTCGAGAAACACATCGGGAAAGTCTTTAACCACTGGTACATCTTCAATACACTTCTCTTTCGATTCGATCATCTTAACGTGAGCTAGAATAGATGGATAACCTTTCATAAGGTATTTGCGGGTTTTAATACAGGAGATAATGTTGAGATTAGAACCACTCTTGTCGCCTTAAATGACTAGAGTCTCTCCATTTCCCAACGGAATGTTAACAATTTTATCAAAATACAAGATTGCAGCATGTAATGGACGTAACCAATCCATTCCAACTATGACATCAAAACTTCCGAGTTCGACCGGCAAAAGGTCTATCTTAAATTCTTTATTGGCTAGGATTAGGTTGCAGTTTTTATAGATTTTATCGACTTTCATGATCTTTCCATTGGCTACTTCTACTAATCGTTTAGTTTCTAAGGGTTGAGGCTTTTCAATAAATAGGGTACAAAACTCAGTAGACACGTAACTTTTGTCGGCACCCGTATCAAATAAAATAGTTGCATAACAATTATTGACAAGATACGTACCCGTGATGACCTCATCTTCATCCCGGGCTTCAACAGCAGTAAGAACAAATGCACGACCCTTTGCAGCAGTAGTATTGGCTCCAGTAGCGGGATTATCTTTCTTCTTAGGACAATTTGGACTAATGTGTCCCTTCTCTCCACAAGTGTAGCAAGTAGGAGGAGCTTTAGCAAGAACAATAGCTTTATCCTTTGGAGGAGTCTTACACGTCTTAGCAACGTGTCCCACTTTCTTACACAACGTACAAGTAGCAGTACACTGCCCCGGGAGATACCTTTCACAACGAATGCAAAAAGGATAAGTGCCTTTATAATTCATCCTTGTACTATCCGCAAAATTCTTACTAACATTCTCAGTTGAACCTTGAGACGGCTCAAACTTCCTCTTACCTTCATTACTCTTAGTGTAACGACCCAGATTTTTACAATCATTTTATACTTATGAGATTAATATTTACATAAATTAAACCTTACCAACATGATAAGCAATCCAAATTGTTGAGACTTGTGTTTTTGAAAAGAGTTTTACACAACATTTGACCGTCCAATTTAACCGATGATATCACGAACTATATAACATACGATAATTATACATTTGTGTATATATATGTATTTATATATATTTAACATGATCTAAGGATGGTTTAACATCTCATTGTGTACTAATGACAATGAGTTATAAGTATAATTTTGAAACTACTAACTTAAGTTTTCAAAACGATAACTATACGTAACATTCTTTGATATATATACTCATAACCTATAATGCTTATACATGTATCGTATATATAATGTATTTAATCACTTTTTAAGGACTTAAATACATAAAACAATATAAGTATATTCACAAAAAATAGCTATATTTGAATTCTCATTCCGTTTCCTCAAGATTTCTATACGTATATCTAGGGTATATGTACCCGTATCATACCCAGCTTCTATATGTATTTACTATTGGTATATACACGTCAAATAAACATCCTAATCAACATTATTACTGCCCTAGATATGAGGTAACTAGGATTTGTCAAGTAGCATGAATTATTAGTAAGAAAACAAAATTAGGAATCCTTTTCTTTCTTTATAAACTAAAAATGTTTTTATGAATGAACACCATTTCTTCACTCCATTTTCTCATACCTACACCCTCATTTCTCTCTTAAAATACTCCTAACTTCATACTTGATTATCTCCAAGCATTTTCCCCATCATTTAGCTTCAATTACAAGCCTTAAACACCAAAAGAAAACTCTTTCAAGAACATATTAAAATAACCACCCATTTGAAGAAGTATACTTCCAACCTTTTGATCTAACTCCACCACTCTTTGATTCGAAGATTTTTTCTTATCTCTTATAGTAACTTTGTCCAAGTAACTTGAGGTCATAACCTTGTTCATAATCTTGTTCGATTCATAATTATATAGCTATCTTATTTTATGTTGTAAAATTTTAACAACAAGAACATAGTTTGAATGATTTCAAACTTGTTTGCAAACTAAATAGATCCTTCTAACTTAACTTTTAAAACACTTCAAGACCTATAATATATCATAATGATATGCTAACTTAACAAGATATAACTTGGTTTTACAAAGAACACCTTAAAAACTGAATCTACGTCGTCGGAGTGCAACCGGGGGCTGTTTTGGGTTGGATAATTAAAAACCATCTTGAACTTTGAATTGGAAGTTCATGTTCTGGAAAAATGATATATCTTATGAATATGTTAACACATAAAAATTTCATGGTTTAACTCAAAGTGTAAGTATTTTTAGAAAAATGATCATTAAATGTTGTTTTTATGATGGAAAATGATCACTTTCATAAGTTTTACCAAAGTTTGAAATATAACCTGTGATTTCGAATACAAACTAAGGTATTTTCAGTTCATATTCTTAAAATTTGACTCGATCCAAGGAAGTGGCAAGTTAAACCAACAAAAACGGAGTTGTAATGAAGAAACTACGACTAAAACAAGATTGGGTATCCGAAGCTAGTTTAGCTACGAAAATATTTGGAGATAAATTAAATTAATCATATCTTTTCTAATTAATATGATATTTTATATATAATTACTTATGATTTGATTTTATATATTTCAGAACCACCCGTAAACAACACGAGAAGATTAATCATAAGACCTCATGATTGTACGCAACACGTCATTTGACAACACGGTACTTTATGTACGTAACACGTCATTTGACAACATGGTACCATGGGTCGAGTTTAATTCTGATCAATACGAATATGATGGGGTCTTTATTTATTTTATTGAGCAACTAATTGTCGACCACTAACATCGGACTGCTAACTACGGACTAAGAAAATATTAAAAGTATTATAAGTATATATATATATGTAACGATTACTTGAAAAGAAAATATGTTGATATATTATATATATATGGTTAGGTTCGTGATATCTATCGGAGACCAAGTCGAGTTAAATACCTTCAAGGCAAAAGTGAGAATATAGTCCCACTTTTAAACTCTAAATATTTCGGGATGAGAATACATGCATTTTATGATTTACGTTATGGACACAAGTGATTAAAAATATATATTCTACGTTGAGTTGTACCACTGGCATACTTCCCTGTAACTTGGTAACTACTATTTACATGAGGTATTGTAAACGCGAATCCTGTTGATAGATCTATCGGGCCTGACAACCCCAACCGGACTGGACGACCAGTATTCAACGGTTGCACAGTACTTCGTTTCGGTGACTACACTTGGTACGGTGTAGTAAGATTTCATAATAAAGGGAATATGTGACGTTGATTAAATGTTAAGTATGGTTATCAAGTGCTCAACAACTTAGAATATTTTTATTAAAACGTTTATATATGAAATCTTGTGGTCTATATTTATAACGCTGCTAGCATTAAACCTATATCTCACCAACTTTATGTTGACGTTTAAAGCATGTTTATTCTCAGGTTCCTAGAAGTCTTCCACTGTTTGAATATATGTTAGAGAAACCATGTGCATGGAGTCATACATGTTTTATTCGAGGAAGCATTGCATTTACAAAATCATCACCGTGTATTTATTTTGACTGCATTGTCAACGGAAGTATTCTTGTAAACTGTTATTTACGGTGATTGTATACATGTAGAAATCATCAGATGTCAAAAACATTGAATTTTAAATATTCATTTATGGCATATCTTTTCAAAAGAATGCAATGTTTATAAAACATATCACATAGAGGTCAAATGCCTCGCGATGTAATCATATGTTATTGTATTCGTCCCTATGGATTGGGTCGGGTCGTTTCATGTGGTATCAGAGCGGTGGTCTTAGCGAACCAGGTCTGCATTAGTGTGTCTAACTGATAAGTCGTTAGGTTGCATTAGTGAGTCTGGACTTCGACCGTGTCTGCATGTCAAAATTTTGCTTATCATTTTGTGTCGAAAATCATCTACTTATCATCTGTAGGAAATTACCTGCTTATCATCTTAAGTCTAAACGCGTCTTACTGCATTCATTGCATGAATGGTGTATAGACAAAATTCATATCTTAGCGTATTTGCTAATTCATATCTACGCGTATCTGTTACTGTAAACTTTGTCTGACATATTCCGTAAATCTCTCCGTAATCTATGAGATCTTTTGTTCTATATATGTGGATATTCTATATAATTAGAATACTACCCGATAGCCGGAAAATCATTTCATATCAAAAAATCCTTTATTCAATCATACGAAATGGAACTCGTCACTAGTTGAAGTCCCTCGGATTCCGATATGGAATACCACTCAAGCTCCGAAAGCAGTGTGACCGGAATGGATCAACCAATTAGTCATCATCTATTTTGGATGGATTGGGGATGGGTTCGTAGCCTCCTCAATCATTGGAGACAAGAAAAAGGTGATCCCTTCCATCCACCAAATTGCCCTCTTGACGATGAACCTGAAGCACTTACCGGCGAACCTATTCGAGAAACCATTTTCTCTCTCATTTCCAGAGTATCTCGTCACGATTATATACTACATCAAATTCTAGATTTTATTTATCCGCTCGTCCGAACCGACAATCACCTCGGTGTAATAGAATAAGTCAACAAGCTTCGCACTCGGGTAGTGGCTTTGGAGAATACGGTACGAAGGTTACAAACACCATCAGCAGCATCAGCAGCATAACCAGTACCGTCAATAACATCAACATCGCAAGCCTCAATACCCTAAGCACCAGCAGCATCACCAGCATCAACGTTATCACCATCATCAACATCAACAGGATCATTACCACCACCAACAATCACATCCGCATCACACGCCTCAATATCACCATCCGTACCTCGGATATCAACGTCACACGTACCATAGATACCAAGAAGTACCAACAACAACAAACGATGAAGTATTGATTCATAACTTCATCGGAGAAACATTCTATGGTGATTATGTAATCTCTAAAGACATAGAGATTACCTATTTCTGCCTTAACCATAAATCAGATGAGTGGACAGAAATGATAAAAGGAAGAGTAGAAACCCTGACAAGAATGATGCGTAAGGTACAAGCTAGACTTATTTTACCAACAGCATCAGCAGTACCATTAGCCTCACCAACACAGTCAGTGCTGTCAACATCGTTAGAATCGTCAGCAACTTTAACATCACAAGCTCCACCAGTTCAAGAATCACCGTGGACATCATCAATAACGCGTATATTGCATCAACGAGTTATGAAGTATTAACTCATTCTTCTGAAGAATTTATATAAATATTTTATATATATGAATTCGGAAACCAAAATAAATCTTTTCGTACTAAGCTATTAAATATGAATTGAAAAAGGGTAGATACTACTCGTTTAAATTCATATTACAAATATGCAATGATGTACGTCCTTCGTCAGCAACTTAATCATCGTTAACTACAATCCCTGTTTCAATTCAATGAATTTCGTTTTATAATAAACCAAGTGTATTATTCAATAATATGTTTGATTTTACACTTTCATCTTCAATGTACTCGAAGCTTACTGGGAAACAACATTCATATCTTGCGAAGTTAGCAAGAGTTCAATGAGTATCAGCATGATTCACTAAGGAAATATATATAAGAATAAATAATGAAGTATTGATCCATAACTTCATTAATATTCTGTGAAGAATATGTGGTTCCTAATCGTTTTAGAGATTACTTATTCTAGCTCAAACCGAAAATCAAATGAGTCTAATATTATATTGACTTATTAAATTCATGATTACATATGAAGAAGATATATATGTACATATATTTTCACAAAGATTGTAATAAAATTCTCTGGTACAAAACATTACTTGTGAAATTTTTTTTAACGGGTAGGTAATACCCGAGAGATATATAAATTCACAATTAATATGATTATATTCTTCGACTCTAATTCAACAATCATCAACTATACTCACTACCTTCATAATAATATACATTCTTTCATAGAAATCAAAACAACCATTCTCATCCAAATTTGATTACGACAAAACAAAATCCAAGTCAAGACTTAACAGAAGACATCACTCTTAGGACTCTTACATCTTTCAAAACTATACTTTTACTTCAAAACTATGCTAGAACATCTTTCGATTCTTGGAACCCAGAAAAATATTTTTATCATTCAAAGTTCTAAAACATCATATGTATATTAACAATTACAATCTATGATCAAACCCTTCGAAATTCCTGAAGACACTTCAAATAATCGAGATGATGATCCAACCACACATTACCCGCAGTCTTGCACCTGAAAAGCTCTCGAAACCAAGGACATAATTTAACACGTATAAGCGTTAAATCTTTTAGTATTTATTAGCAAAAATAACTTTGCGATTCCTTTTCAAAATAGCAAATTTTGTCACAGTTTCAGCAAGTCAACCTCGACTTTCCATTCGAAGTAGCCTTATTATAACCTGTAATACATACGATTACCCTTTTGTTACCAGGGAACCTTTTATATTCTACGACATTATCAGCAGATGTACCAGCAAATCGTTACCCCTTTGGCGGAATCAACAATTGGTATTTTGAAATCTCGCAGCATTTCTATTTCGGCAGTTATATATATATATACAACGTCTATCCACAAGAATTACATATTTCAAATGTGAAGTTTCTGAAAAATGCTCCAGTCTACAAATTAGTGCTATTAAGTTTTAGAAAAGACTGATAAAGTGGTAAAGACAGTAGACAACAATTACGGTCAGAATTTTGACAATAAAGAATAATAGATTGGAAAAGCTCGAACGAAAAAATTTGGTACTGGAAAACGGATTGAGCAAAGTATAAAGGAGGTCGTGGACAAATCACAATGACGAAATCTACCTTCAAAGGATTCAAATGATTCAGTGTCTGTTGAAACCGTTAGTAAGAACCTTACTCCTTATTCTAAACCTTCACAGACAGATTTTCCGCGTCATTCCCTGATCTTAGATATTCTAAGATATCATCGTATTTTTCATTATAAGTATCTCCGATATTCCTGAAGATATATTCCCAACTATCCTCATCAAAAATCATTTATCTCTTCACAATATTTGCGTTACAACATAAAAGAAACTGTGTTAGTTTCTAAATTCTAAAAAATTCGAGTTTAAAATATGAATGTTTTGAAGTAGTGTTGGAAACTGAAGCATGAATTAGTATAATATAATGACACTTGATCAACGTGATTATATTACAGTAATTCATACTGAGTTTCTAAATGGAACATAATGATTCATAGATCATAACGTCATCATGTGCCATGTTACACAACTCTTACATTCTACCCAATCTCCAAACATATTAAGAACATATCTCCTTGATAATTCTATCTTTTCGGACATTCTGGTAACTTACCAAATCAAGATCGTGCAATTACTATTTCCTTCTTAGAACATTAACTATGTTTATTTCAAAATCCATACCTACGAATTCCGGACCATTATTCGCTTGACTCGAAGTCGGGAAGAGGAAACAGAAGTATGGAACTGTTGAATATAAAAGAAAATATAAAGCTCGACAACAACAAATAAATTACAAACCGTGTATATCAATACGTATTGCAACGTAAAGGCACGGGAGAATTAACAATACTATAACCCCAAGGTAATAGTAGAAATAAATAAAATCCTTCGGAGGTAGATGAAAAAGAATAATGACAGAGATGAAAGTTAAGAGTATATCCAGGATCAGTACTGGATGAAGCATACTGATAAATGTTTTAAAGTATGAATTGAGGGAGGAAGAATAGAAGGTATGAGTTGTAAGAAAATGAAGGGAGGTGGATTTATAGTAAAAGATCCGACCGAGCAATCAAAATAGATGATCGTATTTAAAGCGGATTCTAATTTCCTTGATTATCAAAGAATCAAATCTCATTATGAAGATTTTACTCCAAATCTCTTGAACTTGGAAATCGATCCTATCTACGTCAAAAGATATGACGAATCTATACCTACTAATTTCACCCTTTGGTGATAGCCTCACTTGTACTCTTCACAAAAATCAAATTGCTTTATCAATATTACTTGATGATAATAAAACTCTAATTTCCAACTCGTATACGTCATGAAAACATACTTATTGTCAGCCATGACCATCCCATTCAAATTTCGGGACAAAATTTATTTAACGGGTAGGTACTGTAACGACCCGAATTTTTCCAATCGTTTTATACTTATGAGATTAATATTTACATAAATTAAACCTTAACAACATGATAAGCAATCCAAATTGTTGAGACTTGTGTTTTTGAAAAGAGTTTTACACAACGTTTGACCGTCCAATTTAACCGATGATATCACGAACTATAAAACATACGATAATTATACATTTGTGTATATATATGTATTTATATATATTTAACATGATCTAAGGATGGTTTAACATCTCATTGTGTACTAATGACAATGAGTTATAAGTATAATTTTGAAACTACTAACTTAAGTTTTTAAAACGATAACTATACGTAACATTCTTTGATATATATACTTATAACCTATAATGCTTATACATGTATCGTATATATAATGTATTTAATCACTTTTTAATGACTTAAATACATAAAACAATATAATTATATTCACAAAAGATAGCTATATTTGAATTCTCATTCCGTTTCCTCAAGATTTCTATACGTATATCTAGGGTATATGTACCCGTATCATACCCAGCTTCTATATGTATTTACTATTGGTATATACACATCAAATAAACATCCTAATCAACATTATTACTGCCCTAGATATGAGGTAACTAGGATTTGTCAAGTAGCATGAATTATTAGTAAGAAAACAAAATTAGGAATCCTTTTCTTTCTTTATAAACTAAAAACGTTTTTATGAATGAACACCATTTCTTCACTCCATTTTCTCATACCTACACCCTCATTTCTCTCTCAAAATACTCCTAACTTCATACTTGATTATCTCCAAGCATTTTCCCCATCATTTAGCTTCAATTACAAGCCTTAAACACCAAAAGAAAACTCTTTCAAGAACATATTAAAATAACCACCCATTTGAAAAAGTATACTTCCAACCTTTTAATCTAACTCCACCACTCTTTGATTCGAAGATTTTTTCTTATCTCTTATAGTAACTTTGTCCAAGTAACTTTAGATCGTAACCTTGTTCATAATCTTGTTCGATTCATAATTATATAGCTATCTTATTTTATGTTGTAAAATTTTAACAACAAGAACATAGTTTGAATGATTTCAAACTTGTTTGCAAACTAAATAGATCCTTCTAACTTAACTTTTAAAACACTTCAAGACCTATAATATATCATAATGATATGCTAACTTAACAAGATATAACTTGGTTTTACAAAGAACACCTTAAAAACTGAATCTACGTCGTCGGAGTGCAACCGGGGGCTGTTTTGGGTTGGATAATTAAAAACCATCTTGAACTTTGAATTGGAAGTTCATGTTCTGGAAAAATGATATATCTTATGAATATGTTAACACATAAAAATTTCATGGTTTAACTCAAAGTGTAAGTATTTTTAGAAAAATGATCATTAAATGTTATTTTTATGATGGAAAATGATCACTTTCATAAGTTTTACCAAAGTTTGAAATATAACCTGTGATTTCGAATACAAACTAAGGTATTTTCAGTTCATATTCTTAAAATTTGACTCGATCCAAGGAAGTGGCAAGTTAAACCAACAAAAACGGAGTTGTAATGAAGAAACTACGACTAAAACAAGATTGGGTATCCGAAGCTAGTTTAGCTACGAAAATATTTGGAGATAAAGTAAATTAATCATATCTTTTCTAATTAATATGATGTTTTATATATAATTACTTATGATTTGATTTTATATATTTCAGAACCACCCGTAAACAACACGAGAAGATTAATCATAAGACCTCATGATTGTACGCAACACGTCATTTGACAACACGGTACTTTATGTACGCAACACGCCATTTGACAACATGGTACCATGGGTCGAGATTAATTCTGATCAATACCAATACGATGGGGTCTTTATTTATTTTATTGAGCAACTAATTGTCGACCACTAACATCGGACTGCTAACTACGGACTAAGAAAATATTAAAAGTATTATAAGTGTATATATATATATATATATATGTAACGATTACTTGAAAAGAAAATATGTTGATATATTATATATATATGGTTAGGTTCGTGATATCTATCGGAGACCAAGTCGAGTTAAATACCTTCAAGGAAAAAGTGAGTATATAGTCCCACTTTTAAACTCTAAATATTTCGGGATGAGAATACATGCATTTTATGATTTACGTTATGGACACAAGTGATTAAAAATATATATTCTACGTTAAGTTGTACCACTGGCATACTTCCCTGTAACTTGGTAACTACTATTTACATGAGGTATTGTAAACGCGAATCCTGTTGATAGATCTATCGGGCCTGACAACCCCAACCGGACTGGATGACCAGTATTCAACGGTTGCACAGTACTTCGTTTCGGTGACTACACTTGGTACGGTGTAGTAAGATTTCATAATAAAGGGAATATGCGACGTTGATTAAATGTTAAGTATGGTTATCAAGTGCTCAACAACTTAGAATATTTTTATTAAAACGTTTATATATGAAATCTTGTGGTCTATATTTATAACGCTGCTAGCATTAAACCTATATCTCACCAACTTTATGTTGACGTTTAAAGCATGTTTATTCTCAGGTTCCTAGAAGTCTTTCGCTGTTTGAATATATGTTAGAGAAACCATGTGCATGGAGTCATACATGTTTTATTCGAGGAAGCATTGCATTTACAAAATCATCACCGTGTATTTATTTTGACTGCATTGTCAATGGAAGTATTCTTGTAAACTGTTATTTACGGTGATTGTATACATGTAGAAATCATCAGATGTCAAAAACATTGAATTTTAAATATTCATTTATGGTATATCTTTTCAAAAGAATGCAATGTTTATAAAACATATCATATAGAGGTCAAATGCCTCGTGATGTAATCATATGTTATTGTATTCGTCCCTATGGATTGGGTCGGGTCGTTTCACTTAGTGTCAACCTACTTATTAGTCAACGCTCTTCTTCTCTTGGCCAACATCAAATTTTGTGCCATGAGAATCACAGCATCAAGAGTAACCTTCTCGGCAGCAATAATATTCCCTTGAACATCTTCGGGGAGACCATCAATATACCTTTCAATCCTTCTTTCTTCGGTAAGAAACATCTCGGGACACAAAGTAGAAAGTCGAGAAAATGATTGGTGTAGCTTTCTATATCGGTACCCTTCACCTTGAGTTCCTAGAACTCGGCTTCAAGTTTTTGAACTTGACTTCTCGGACAGAATTTATTAACCATCATGCTTTTGAGTTCATCCCATGGGATTGCATTAGCATTTTCAATTCCCACGGACTTAGCATAAGCAGTCCACCAAGTCAAAGCATTGCCAGCTAATGAGCTAGTGGCATATTTGACCCGATCGTCATCCCCGCAGTTGCAAATGCAGAAGATAGACTCTAGCTTCTCGAACCATTGAACTAGTTCGACAGCCTCTTCATTTCCCTTAAAGGCAGGAGGATGGCAGTTTGTAAAGTCCTTGTAAGAACAAGGTTTCGGTTGAGGATTAACATTATTAGCTTGAGCGTTGCCTTGGGCGGCAGCAAGCAACTGTTGGAATTGTTCGGTGGTCAATACGATATTGTTAACAGCAGGTGCAGCTGGACGAACCATGATGTCACTACATAGAAATGAACATAGGTTTGGTAAGGTGACAAGTTATAAGTTTGGGCAACTATAAGTATGAATAAAATAAAGCATTGATATCACATGATATTAATAGAACACTTTATATTATTAGAACAAGGCATTAAATAAGCCTTTTTTAATACACGATTCGGAAATAGAAATAGTTTAAGGCATAACATTTACATAGATAGGAAATTGGAAAAATAATCTAGGGAATATTAAGATTGAAATAGTCTTCATATTTCTTCTTCTCGTCCTCAACCTTCTTCATAAACTCATCAACTTTCTCGTTCCTCGCCTTTTGCTTCTCATAGAGATACTCGAGGTTATTGTAGAAGTTAGTAACGCGGCTGTTGACTGCGTTGTTATCATACCCCTTTAGAGTAAGCTGCTTGTTGACTCGATTTCTTTCCATATCCAACCAGAAATTAACATTCTCCTTGAGATGAGCAAGCGATTGCTTTCCTCAATGGGTGTTACGTTCTTCCTCATACTTCACCAACTTTATCTCTTTCTTTAACTCCGCATTCTCCTCCAAAAGTTTCTTGATTACTACGTCCTTTTCATCCATTCGAGCCTCGATCCTTGTAACATGGCGAAACAAACCATCGAAGTTCTTCTCGATAGTCGTTCGCAGATTCATGATTTCACACATGGCGTTATGGTTATCATAAGAAGGAGATCGAGCTCTTTTCTTAGACGGGCCATCTTCATTAAAATCAGCAGGGCGTTTCCCCTTGTCTTCAATTCTTGGGGTTGGGTAGTAGTCAGGAGACTTAGGTAAAGTATTCGGACTATAGTTTGGTGAAGGAAGACCACCAAGACCATAAGGTGGGCTTTGAACTTGTCTCGAAGTTGAAGAGTGTCCAACACCTACTTCAGTGGTAGGTTTAAAGCGAGCCATTTCTTCAGAAGATTTGAAGAGATTCATTTTATTTGGTTGATTAACGCTTGAGCTTGACATCCTAACATTAGGAAAGAGACTTTGATTAGAATCTTTGAGTCAAGTTTATTAAAGCATAAGTGTTAAGATTATAAGGCAATCCTAAGTGCTTTAAGTCTAAGGCAAGAAAGGTTATAGTTTCCTAGATTGCTAAGGCACCCTAGCTAGCAAATAAGGCACACATAAAGATACAATCCTAGTTCTCTATAACAGCCTGATTATGCTCTGATACCAATCTATCACACCCCCAATTAGGGCCTGGGTGAATGTGATATTAATATCAAATAAATCAACATATTATAATATACGAGAACAATACTAAATGATAAAAACAAACTTTGAGTGCGCAGCGAAAAATGAATGTCGTTACAATAATGGAAATTACAATAAAGTAATTGTTTTAAATGAAAGAATAATAATTGCAATATCTCTTGATCCTAAGTCCAAGTAGCATCACATAAGCAGTAAGTAATTCAAGCTTGATCAATCGGCACCAGAGACAAACATGCTAAAGTGTCAACCAAAAAGGTTGAGTGAAGTTCATAGGTTTAACAGAAATGTTTGACCGTTGTTTAAACCACAAGATTTATTTTATAAAGTTGATCTCGCAGATCAAAAAGTTATGCCAGTTCGTGATATTTAGACTAAACTTTCAAAGTTTGCCCCCAATAACAAGTTGTGTCTGTCCTTGTCAGTTTAATTTCATTATTAAGTAATACAATGACTTGGTCAAATGTATCGAGGACGTTACTCCCGATAGGCCTACCCCTAATAATTAAGCATGCATTCAACGAGCAATTAAAAATATCACTGTAGGGACTTAGTCGGACATAGTCGGGTATAGCATAGTTTAACAGTTG